>NW_024426885.1:67462004-67656345 GCF_017311325.1 Ursus maritimus | reverse complement strand
CGTTCACTGTTCCTTTATGTAAGCAAGATACTCCCACCACCTGACCTCATGACTCTCACCTTCTCCATCTTTATGATCTAGGTTAGGACTCATCCTTCCAGGAAACATCTGGTCCCTCCAGAAGTCTCCTCCTCATTCCAGAGCTTCCTTCCATCATAGCAGTGATCACATTCAACTGCATTCATTTGTTTACTTACCTCTTTCCCTTTTCTTACTAGAACTAATTTTATGCTTTGTATTGCTAATTTCTAGGCACTGAGCCTTATATATGACAGGCATTCAATACATGTTGAATGAATGAATGATAATAGCCAATATTTATTTATCCCTTATTATGCGTCAGGGTAATATTGGCTCTGATTTCTCTTTGTTGAACTTCACAAACACTGAGTTTGTCTTGTTTCCTATGAGTAAAAAAACCTTTTTAGAAGTAATCTTTGGTTATCTGATCAGTTTGGAAAAACTTTAACCTTGGTGGAAATCTGCCTTATCACTAGTAATGCTGCTATTTGTCTCTTTCATGTTTATTACATGTCTGTAAGAAGAAAATTCAAAGGGAGGATACGCCCCAATAAGTCAATTTCTCAAGCCAGCCCTGGGGACTGAGAAATTCAGAGCTTTTCATCTTAGGTCAGCATCCTTTGGACAAACTGTCCCTGTTCACTTATCAAAATCTTACGAAATGAGAACATATCGAAAACATTATGCAAAGTGAAAAACGAGAGATACAAAGGATCGTATATGTTGTATGATTCCATTTACATGAAATGTCCAGAATAGACATATGCACAGAGACAGAAGGTAAATTAATGGTTGCCTAGGACTGGGAGTGGGAACAGGAAGTGGCTGCAAATGGACAAGGAGTTACTTTTTGGAGTAATGGAATGTTCTAAAATTGGATTGCATAGAGGGTTGTACAATTCTGCAAATTTACTAAAAACTATCAAATTGTGCACTTATGATGGATAGATTTCACAATATATAATCTATCTATATATATATTTAAAAATCCTTATGAGAACTTTCCCCAGTCTTACCTTGTTTTTCGGTGACAGTCTGGTTCTGGGAGAGATCTCCTCTCCAAATCTTCCACCCTCTGGGAACTGCAAGTCTGCTGGGTTTGTAGTTTTATAGCTCGGCCAGTCACTTGGGGAAGCTGTGACACAGACATATAAGTGGTACTTTGGACCAACTGTTGCAAGACTGTACCGGACTCCATGTGCACATCTCCTCTAGGCCATATCTGTATTTATGCTATAACTCACATTCGTGTACTTAACTCTCTAAATGGCATTTCTTCACCAAAGATAAGTTAGCATTACAGTAGCCACTTTCGGGAAATTTTGATAGCCACAGAATCATTTGAGAGTTGTCTTAGAACAAAAAGGAAGCATTTCCAAATATCCAATGTTCTACCTTTTTTTTTTTTTTTTGGATTGGTATGGGAGAGCATCTGAAAGAAATCTTTGTTTTTGAGAGAAAGAGAAAGAGAGAGCGCGCATGCATATGAGAGCAGGGGGGAGGGGCAGAGTGACGGGGAGATTTTTTTTTTTTGAATCTAGATAAGATTCTGATTTTTATTTTTTTCTACAATGCTGTTTGATTTTTAAGCGTAGAAAAAGTGAAATATACATTTTGTAATGAATCCAGTATTATAACAGTGAAAAACTTTCCGTTTATATTTATTATAATAATTTGTTTAAAGATCAGAGTTAAGTCATAATCATTACTGGAGTTTTAAAAGTCACGGTAATCATTCTTTCCTCCTCTAGAAAATATATATATATATATATATATTTCAAAGATTTTATTTATTTATTTGACAGAGACAGCCAGCGAGAGAGGGAACACAAGCAGGGAGAGTGGGAGAGGAAGAAGCAGGCTCCTAGCAGAGGAGCCTGATGTGGGGCTCGATCCCATAATGCCGGGATCACGCCCTGAGCCGAAGGCAGATGCTTAACGACTGTGCCACCCAGGTGCCCCTAGAAAATATTTTTATACCCAAAATGAATATACGTGACTAAATATATGAAATAATTCTCTTGTTACATTTTAGAAATAAGTAATAATAATATTTTCTTGGTTACTAAATTGGTGATTAATAAAAGAAACTATAACACCATTTGCCCAATTATTTTTTAGTTTTTTAAAATTTAAATTCAATTAATTAACATATAATGTATTGGTTTCAGAGGTAGAGGTCAGTGATTCATCAGTCTTGGGTCTTATCTAACACCCAGTGCTCATTACATCACGTGCCTTACTTAAGGTGAGAGGGAAAATCTTAAGCAGGCTCTATAGTCAACACTCACAGAGCCTGATGTGGGGCTCAATCTCATGACCCTGAGATCTTGACCTGAGCTGAAATCAAGAGTTGGATGCCCAACCAACTGAGCCAGCCAGGTGCCCCGAAACTTGGGTTTTAAAACTGCTTCCTTAAGAGATTTCTAAGCCACAGCAAACTAAAATGTGAAAAACTATCAAACTGTGTCTCTCTTTTGTATCCCTTAATCACAACTCGATGGATAGCCTTTATTCTTACTATTCCCCTCTCCGTTCTGTGCTCCATCTCCCTCTGCCCCTCCTTCTCCCCCGATCTGCCTGCTTCCCTCCTGAACCACCAGAAACTTTAAAATTCAGTTATCTTTTCACATTAAATCCTCCTCGACACAGAAAATCCCTTATGCTTGGTTTTAAACCCTGTTCTTTGCCTGAGCTGAGAGCCATTGTCAAAATCTTTCCAGAGCCTTTGGAGAAATTAGACAGGATGGAGGGAAATTTACAGAGGAGTTTAGAATAGTCTCCAGACACGTAATCTAGGCCTCACAGATCTATCCCAGTCAGTTCATATGTTAGTAGGACCCTCCAATGCCAAAAACGATTGGGTTGCAAAGGCCAGTACGAGAAGACCTGAGTGTGGCTTAAAATGGCGGAGACCAGGGGGACTTAGACAAGTTGTAGATGTTGGACAAGCTCTTTTGGAAGATCTTTCCTGTGAAAACCCATCAGGCTCTGAGTCAGTCGTTAGTCAAAGAGACGAGGAGCCCCTTGGCGACTCAACAACCTTTAGACAACATTTGGAAGTAGATCTGTCAGCAGATGTGACGCCAGCTCTCTCCTCACTTTTGGAAACAGCCTTAATCCAGAAATAGAGGTTTTAATATACAAGCAAAACCTAGAGTGGGAAAGAGCCTTTTGCCAGACCTCCAGCTCCTTGCTGAACGCTTTGAAAGAAACAGTAAGGCTCTGAATAAATTCATGAATTTACAAAACTCAGAGGGTCTGTATCCCTGAATAAGACATTCCCAAGGCCAATAACAGTTGCCCTCAGACCTTTAACCAAGGAACCTTGCTTCCTCCTCGTGACGAAGCAGCACTGACTTGACCAGGAGGGGTTTATGGTGCCAGTAAGAACACCAGATTCACTGTTCTCCTGAAGGTCTCTTCCTTGAAATCCCGAAAACGCCCCTATTCACGGTGAGACCACAGCTAATTTGCACGTTGATTTACTATTATTCTGGTCCAAATTGGTCAAAGAAGTACAAAAAAAATGTTTCTTGAAACAGGCAGGAGTTGGGAGCGAAAACCAGTAAGGTCGAGAGTCATTTATCTACGTCGCTATCCAAACTTTGCAGTATGCTGTTAAACCGGAAGCTAAAGAAGGACTAAACCCAATTGTTGAAGGCCTCACAGAGAAAATACTTGTCACTCATGGCTTGTCAGTCCACATAACACTCCTACCCTCCCTGTAGGAAAGTCCAATAGGCAAAGGTACAGATGCATTCAGGACTTGAGGGCCATAAATGGGTTGCTGTAGTACCAAAGCCAAATCAATTTCATGTCGGGGCCTTGTGCGCCCGCAGAGTTTACAGTTACAGCGTGGCATGCTGCTTCCCTCGGTGTCCCTTTACATCAAAGCAGTCAAAACTCATTTACATGCCCCTGGAGAATTAACAGTACGCCTGGACAATTTACTCCTCCTACTTTTCCGATCATCTCCCACCAGGGCTCTAAGGACCTTCCACTTCCCTGTGATTCTGCGCTTACCCAATATACGGTGAGCTTTTGCTGTGTTCTAAAGATGAGGTGAGATCCAAGGCTGATTCCATCTACCTCACTGTTTCACCCTCCTCAGAAAGGACATAGGTTTCCGAAGAGAAGTTACAATTTTGTCAAAGTCAGGTTCGTTTCCTAGGACATGCTTTATCCTAAGGAGGCCAACCCCTTAACTTCTGACATACTGCAGGACCTTCAAAACCTTTCCCAGGCCAGTAACTAAGAGACAAGTAAGGGGATTCCTGGGTCTCACTGGCTGCCACAGACAATGGCTTCCAGCTCCTCTGAAATTGCCACGCCCCTAAATGACTTAACCAAGATAACGGAATCTCTCCCAACCAAGATAACAGAATCTCTCCCCAGGAGTCTAAACATGAATGGGCCTTCCATGAGCTCAAATTAGCCCTTCAACAATCCCCCACGGTGGCCTTCCTAATTATCATAAGCCTGTCTACATATTTGCATATGAGATTCAACTTCATGGGGATCATGAGACACCAAGAACTTACTACAGTCTCTCTTGATCCAGTGACTGACCCATTTTACATTCTCATCAGCAATGTTCAAGGGCTCCAATTTCCCTACGTTTTTGCCAACACTTGTTATTGTCTGTTTTTTTAAATTCCGGCCATCCTCAGAGGTGTGAGGTGGTAGCTCACTGTGGTTTTGATTTGCGTTGCCCTAATGATGAATGATGTCCAGCATCTTTTCACATGCTTTTCTTCGGTGTATCTTATTTGGGAGAAATGTCTATGCAAGCCCTTTGTCCATTTTTAAATTGGTTTGTCTTTTTGTTGTTGAAATGAAGGAGTTCTTTATATATTCTGAATATTAAACCTCATCAGATAGATAATTTGCAAATATTTCCTTCCATTCTGTGGGTTGGTTTTTAACTCTCTCTTTTTAAAAAATTTATTATTTATTTGAGAGAGAGAGAGAGAGCAAGCACGAGTGGGGGGAGGGGCAGAGGGAGAAGCAGACTCCCCACTGAGCAGGGAGCTGGATGCAGGGCTTGATGCCAGAACCCTGAGCTGAAGGCAGACACCTAACCGACTGTGCCACCCAGGCACCCCTCTTTTAACTCTCTTGATGGTATTCTTTAAATCAAAAAAGTTTTCAGGTTTGATGAAGTCCAGTTTATTTTTTTCTTCTGTTGCCTGTGCTTTTGGGGTGTTCAGAACACATTGCCAGATTCAAGGTCATGAAGGTCTTTCCTGTGTTTTCTTCTAAGAGTTTTACAGTGTCGGCTCGTCAGTGTAAGTCTCTGATCCCTTTGTTGCTGTCTTTGACCCACTGGGAGCTAATCCTTGTATATGGTACCAGGGAGCAAATGCGGACGTTGCAGGACCATGTCCAGTTTTCCCAGCACCATTTGTTGAGGAAACTGTTCTTTCTTTGTTGAATGGTCTTGGCACCCTTGTGGAAAAATCAATTGACCGTGACTGTGAGGGTTTATTTCTGCGTTCTCCATTCTGCTTCATTGGTCTGTAGGCCTGTCTTTATGCCAGTTCCACAGCATTTAGTGGAGCTTTGTAGTAGACTTTAGGATTGGGAAGCATGTCTCTGGTTTGTTCTGCCAACCTGGTTTTAGGGTCTCCTTTAAATGTGATGGTTTCCCCTGCTGGACAGATGATCTTTTTTACTCGTTGAAAATATACAACATTTCTTTATGAAATCCTGTCACTTACTCCCTTACGTATTCCTATTCATTGTTGTAATACCTAGGACCCTGGTACTCCTCTTCTCTTCCTGAAGAAGGAGAAATTCTTAACTATCTAACCTCTGTTCATGAGTGAATAGATTTATCAGAAACTTTTAAAAAAGGCAGACTTGGGATGCCTGGGTGGCTCAGTCGGTGAAGCGTCTGCCTTCGACTCAGGTCATGGTCCCAGGGTCCAGGGATCGAGCCCCGCGTTGGGCTCCCTGCTCAGTGGGGAGTCTGCTTCTCCCTCTCCCCCCGCCCCCCTACCGCACGAGTTCTCTCTCTCTCTGTCTCAAGTAAATAAATAAATAAAATCTGGGGCGCCTGGGTGGCACAGCGGTTAAGCGTCTGCCTTCGGCTCAGGGCGTGATCCCGGCGTGATGGGATCGAGCCGACATCAGGCTCCTCAGGTATGAGCCTGCTTCTTCCTCTCCCACTCCCCCTGCTTGTGTTCCCTCTCTCGCTGGCTGTCTCTATCTCTGTCGAGTAAATAAATAAAATCTTTAAAAATAAATAAATAAATAAAATCTATTAAAAAAATGCAGACTTCATCTTATTGGTTGATGGGCCATATCTTCAGATCGAAGCAGGAAAATATCCTGTAACAAACTCACTTTAGCTCTAGAACATGGTCTCTTGGCAGTGGCAAAATCAGCCCATATGGTAGAATTCCCTGTGCTCACTGGGGCTTTCCAGGTAGCTCGAGATAAGAGGGCTAATATACACATGGAGAGTAAATATGCATTTTGGGTAGTCTATGATTTTAGAATGCTTTGGGAACAGAGTCCTCTTACCCTCAACCGAAACCTTGATGAGTTTAAATTGAATTTAAATAAAAAATTAAAATAAAAAAAAAAGAAGGGTAGACTCACTGAGGTTTAAAATCAGGTTTAAAAAAAACCCAGCAGGTTTGAGAAATAGGAGAATTCTTTATTCTTAGATTTACAAAAGAATGGTTTGTTTACTTTTAAAGGATTTTATTTATTTATTTGAGAGAGAGAGCACAAGGCGTGTGGGAGGCTGGTGGGCAGAGGGGGAAACAGACTCCCCGCTGAGCAGGGAGCCCGACATGAGGCTCGATCCTGGGACCCTGGGATCATGACCTGAGCTGAAAGGTGGTTTTTTAATGACTGAGCCACCCAGGCATCCCCAAAATGACAATTTAAATTTCAGGTGTCCCCCTCCCCCATTTCCTTAGGTGCGTCCTGAAATGATCCCTGTGTAATTCTTCATAGGGGCCACTTGCTCACCCACTGGAAATCTACTTGGTCAGCATGTGACACGTAAATTAGGCTGTCCTCTTCTCTCTCTTAAAATCTACTACCCGAAAGTGAAATGAAACCCAGCCTCTTCCTTTGATTCAGGGAAAGATGACTTCTTCTGAATGCATTTCTCTTTGTTTTCCCAAAGGGTTTCTCTTAACTATTTAAGCCTAAAAAAGTTTATTTGCTGGTTACGGTTGAACTGTTTTCATGGCCTCTTTTCTACTTCATTGGTAAAGCTAAGTGAAGACTAGGGAGCAGTTCCTTGGGAAGTGTAGCTCCCAGAGCCTAGAAGCATCCACAGTCAGAGTATCTGAGCCCAGATCTGGCTTCCTGGCCATTAAGCCATGTCCTCAGGCAAGCCACTTAATTTCATCCATAAAATGTGGATAATATGCACTCTGACTGCTTAATCGGTTGTTGTGATGACCAAATGAGATAATGTATGAGAAAGTGTTCCTTAAAAGGTACAAAGTGGTTATCTGTGAGAGGTGGGACTATGGGCCAACTTTCTTTTCTTCCAAATGTTTTGTTCTATAGGTTATATCATTTATACTTTAAAAAATAATATTTAATTTTATTTAACTGGTATTCAATGTTATATATTTTAAAAAGAAAGGATGCTGTGCTGCACAAATAGAAATTAAATTAATCTTCTTTTGATATTGCGCTAATTTTATACATTTTCCTAATAAAATGCATAAATTGCTAACTAAGTTTCAAACTGATGGGGTCAGGATGTCTGGGGGACCTGAGCATGTAGAAAATAGTGAAGCTGTATATTTAAACATTAAGAAAAATAGAAATTGGGGTGCCTGGCTGGCTTAGTTGGTGGAGCTTGTGGCTCTTGATCTCAGGGTTGTAAGTTCCAGCCCCATACTGGGCATAGAGTTTACTTAAAAAAAATTTTTTAAATGAAAAAAAAAAAAAAAGAAGATAGAAAAATAAGAGTTCTCAGGTCCTAAGAGAAGAAAGACAATTCTTGGAAATTTGGTTAATTTAAATAAGACAAATTACCTAGAGCTAGTAGAGTCCTACAGCTAAGAAGTGAGCCTCTGGTTCCTGCACCAGCTGTGTGGTGTTCATGTGGGTCTGTCCCCTCTGGCCGGTGGGAACTCAGTGTCTCCTGGCCCTGTGGCAGCTTGGCAATTGTTCACCAGCAGCTTCTCGGTAGTGGTTCCTTGTTGTCACACCCCACGCATGCACAGCGAGGTGCTCAGCCGACATCAGGGTAGCCCCGGGTAGATTTTGGACCACTCAGCACGGCCCTCTCCTCTCCAGTGTTCTGGCCACACCAGCTGCCTGTCCAAATGTCCATCTCACCTTCCCCAGCATCTCCACCTCCTGCTGGGCCTGGCTTCTGGAAAGTGCCTCCCAGAGAAAAAGCCAGGGCAACTGTAGGACTCTCCTCCCTATTTGGGATTGCTCTCTCGGGGACCAGTCCCTGTTGCCTGTTGTCTAAGATCTGGAAACATCCGGTTCCTAGCGTTCATTCAGTTTTCTAGCTGTTTAGGGCTGGAGAGCAACTCTGGTAGCAGTGACCCCCATACGGCCAAGGTCAGAGGCCCTCAAACAAATTTTTGAAGTTACAGCCTTCATATCCTCAAAGAGATTGCTCCTATTCCAGATTAGAAATTCAGTGAGTTCAGGACTGACACGTAAGTTTTGTATCTCTTATAAAACCACTGGAAGTTACAGAGCAAAATTGAGGGATGATTCATTCAACTAAGAATTATCGAATGCCTACCATATGCCCGGTTTTCATTTGGCCCAGGGGATACAGTAGAAAACAAGATATCAAAGTCCCTGCTTCCTGATAAAAATCGTTAGTGGCCCAGAGCGTACAATTTAAGGGATAAAGAAAAGTCTCACTAGTTACTAGAGCATCTTCTTCCCATTCCACCTGCCCTGACATCACCTTTCCTTCTTATTCACTTTAAACTGCCCGCTGTTAGGATTGATTCTACAAATCTTTTCCCTCTAGCTACTGAGTGCTTTGTACTGTGCTAGATGCTGGGGATGATTCCAGTACGCCGAGCAAAAAACAACTTCTACTACCAAGTAGCTTAAAACTGGTAGCCGATTGGGGCACCTGGGTAGCGCAGTCGTTAAGCGTCTGCCTTCGGCTCAGGGCGTGATCCTGGTGTTCCAGGATCGAGTCCCACATCGGGCTCCTCGGCTGGGAGCCTGCTTCTTCCTCTCCCACTCCCCCTGCTTGTGTTCCCTCTCTCACTGGCTGTCTCTCTGTCACATAAACAAATAAAATCTTTAAAAAAAAAAAACAACTGGTAGCCGAGATGAGGCTTGCATACAAATAATTAATAAATTCAACTCCCCAGGGTCACTTGTCTCCCCAGGAATATTAGTTTATAAGATAAACAGACACCGGGAGATACAGAGTCTCTGTAATTCTCCTCCAGCAGCTTCCAAGAATAAGGGAAGCACTGAGAGGTCTTCTACTTCGTGGTTTTGCCTGGAGTCCATCTTGGGAGGGGCAGGAGGAGGGACTGCTTTCTTGACCGCCAGGCCCATAGATTTACCTGCCATTGGACTTCTGATTGGAAGTTCCTCCATTACCTCAAAACTCAATATGTATCCAGCTGACTTCTTCTTTGTGTCCTTAACGTTCCTTCTCTTCGAAAGCAGCAGCACCATTCACCCTGCTGCCCGAAACAGAACTCTGGACTCACCCTTGACCTCTTCTCTCTCTTCTCTCAGACCTAATCTCTCAGACCCTATCTGTCAGTCGGACCCTTCCTCTCCACCCTCTGGAGTAAGCTTCCTGATTAAGTGTTCTCACCTGCCTTGTGCTTGGCTATACCCCCATAGAATAGGTGCTTAAGAGATAGTTACCTAGTTTCCAAATGAATGAATGAATGAATGGAGCCTCACTACTACTTTGGTCTAGGCCTTAATGTTTTCAGATGAAGTGTTACGATAGTCTAAGTAGGTTCAAGGATGGCAAATAAAAAACACTTGAATCGTGGACTACAACTCTGCCAAAAGGATCTTTCCAAAATACCCTCGATTTTTGTTATTCATTATGTTCTACGACATTGCCACAGACACTGAATTAATGAATGGAGAATCATTACTTCTAAGGGGAGACATGATGAAGAGAGCCTCTTCATCAACCCATTACTGCATAACCTGGCTTTATGGGTGTTTCAGTTTAAAGATGCCTTACCTAATATGTATCGCTGGTTCATTGACACGGAGCTCACAGCCACCAGCACCACGACTCCTGCCTGAATGGAGCTTATCTAACACAGTCATTTTCTCCATACAGCACATCCAGCCTTCCCGCACTTGGAAGCTCTCACCAGCACCTTGGCACTAAGCTCGGGGGCCATTTTAAACAATGAAATCACAAACAGAAAGCAAAAGAAATGCAAAAAAATGTAATGCTAGATAGCCTGCAGAAAGAACACTTGTTTACAGTGTGAGCTGAAACAAGAAGACGGAGCATCACCTTGTTTGACCCCAGCTGAGAATGTGTGCATGGGGAGACTCAAAATTTTCACCTCTTTGTACATATCCACCAGTGACCATGAAAGTGCCGCAAATATTGATTTTGAGGTCACAAGTAAATTTTATCGAGTAGGCAAATTCACAAATCCAGAATCTACAAATCCAGAACCTGTGAATAATGAGGATGAACCCTAACACTTGATCCTGTCACCCCTCCAATCCTCCCCCACCTGAGCCTAGAGTGACTTACCATTAAGTCACCTAGAGTGACTTACTCAGCAAACTGGGCTTCATTCACTCCCACTTTAATCGGAGGACCAAACACTTCTATTTCACTTCTGAGCTCATGTGCTTGTCTCCTGTGCTTCTTGGGGGGGAGAAACCATTTATTTGCTTATACTCTAATCACCTAATACAGTGGCTGCTGGCACAGGGTAGTATCGATATCTAGGACAGATGAAGGATAGCCATTATTTAAAAAGTTGTTTTCAATTTCCTATTAATAAATTTGCCAGCAGCGAGCACATAAATCTATTTAACCAGTTAATTAAACTCTGGTACTAAACTTCCCAGCAGAAGGATGAGAAAAGAACCACACCGCTCTTTGCCATTCAGTT
Source organism: Ursus maritimus (assembly GCF_017311325.1). Classification (NCBI taxonomy): domain Eukaryota; kingdom Metazoa; phylum Chordata; class Mammalia; order Carnivora; family Ursidae; genus Ursus; species Ursus maritimus. The sequence continues at coordinate 67,645,237 of NW_024426885.1, read as the reverse complement.
TGGTTAACTTGCAGAATTGAATAAAGCCCAGTTTGCTTTCACTCTGCTGCACGGGACACTGATGACTTTGTCTAAACTCTGTCTGATGCTCCGATTCTATTTACATGCCAATTCCCCTTTGCTCTTTGTGCAGATTCCCGGCCAATGTGTGCTGAGAGCTTTCAGTCTCCGCCACTCTGTCCAGTGAATTTTAACCCCATTATTTGATATTCATTTAAATACTGAGCAATGCCAGTGGGGAAACCCCATGATTTTGGATTTCAGTTAAGCTGTTATCTGCAAAGAAGTGTTCCCACCAAAGCGTTCTTGGAAACGCTGACCATTATTAAGGGAGCTTTTGAATGGCTTGTTTCAAGTTGAATCTTGTCAACTGAACGGCGTTTATTGTATGTGACTGTCCCAGTGACCATGATAGTCATTCTCTCAACTCTCATTTATTCAGGATAAAAAAGAAAGCGTGCATACACAGTCTCTGAGGATAATTCTCAACTATACACAGCCAGTCATCAAGTCCTATGGGTTTTGGTTTTGGTTTCGGTTTTGGGGTTTTTTTGGTTGTTATTACTTTTTAAAATCATCTCTCTCTCTCTCTCTCTCTCTATATATATATATATATATAATTTTTTAAGCTTATTTATTTATTTATTTGACAGAGAGAGACAGCGAGAGAGGGAACACAAGCAAGGGGAGTGGGAGAGGGAGAAGCAGGCTTCCCGCCAAGCAAGGGAGCCCGATGCGGGGCTGGATCCCAGCACGCTGGATCATGACCTGAGCTGAAGGCAGACGCTTAACGGCTGAGCCACCCAGGCGCCCCTAAATCACAACTCTTATACCTTGTCTCCTCTCTATCCTCACAGCCAGACCCTCAGTCCAGGGCCAGCTTTAACTCCTGCATGGACCAAAACATTAGCTTCTTCATTGTCCTTTCCTTGTTTTAGTGTGTCAGCTCCTCCCCTCCCCCACCAGTCCATTCTGTACCTGTGCCTTGCCAGTACTCAAAACCCGACTTCACTCTCTCCCTTTCTCCACCGTCTTGGTGTGTGCAGTTGACCCTGTTCCCTAGGGCTGCTCACAAGACTTTCGGGATCATGAGATTTATGGCAAGAAACAAAAGCAGAATTGTCCTGCTCCCCAGTACATTCAAACAAAACAGAATCAGGTCCGACTCCAAGAATGGACCTTGGAGAAGAACCACGCTGGGTCTATAAGGAATCCCACATGAGATATACACGTATCTGTGCCGTATCAAGGTCAATAGCATCTTATCATGTCAAGCTGAAAACATCACCGTCTCTGGACAGTTGGCCATGTTTTCTTAGGAAAATGATTTTTCTCTTTGTTCCTATGCTTCTGCGCTGGTAGTTTGGTTCAGTAATAAATATGGGAGACATTTTGGTGGAAAAACAGCCCACAGATTTCTTCATTCCTGCACTAGCAATATCTATATTTCCTTTCTGCTGAAAAGCAAGTCCAAGAACACTATCCCGGGCTTCACAGCGAAGGATCCCACCTGGTCTCTGTGGGGTCCTCGGCTCGGCTCCATGACTTGCTCTCTGTTCAGATCATCGTCCTCACTCTTGCTCACAAGCACATGGGCCATCTCACCGTGTCACTCATGGTGGCCCCTGTGCTAGAAAGACTGTCTCTTTATCTCCTAAAAGGTCCAGAGACGTTCAATTCCCTTTCCTCGGTCCTTCTCTAGTGACAGTCCCCATTTGTGAACTGGAGCCTATAGCACTCTGGTTTGGTATTTGTATGAATCAATAATGCTTGTTATTGTTTTGAACCTTTTCACATACGTATATCTGAATTGTAAGCCCTTAGCAGTCCAGGGCTTACTTTATTTTTTTTTTAAAGATTTTATTTATTTATTAGACAGAGATAGAGACAGCCAGCGAGAGAGGGAACACAAGCAGGGGGAGTGGGAGAGGAAGAAGCAGGCTCATAGCAGAGGAGCCTGATGTGGGGCTCGATCCCATAACGCCAGGATCACGCCCTGAGCCGAAGGCAGACGCTTAACCGCTGTGCCACCCAGGCGCCCCCCCAGGGCTTACTTTAGACCAGTGCTGTCCAATAGAAATATAATGTGAGGGGCGCCTGGGTAGTTCAGTTGGTGTCCGACTCTTGATGTGAGCTCAGGTCATGACCTCAGGGTTCTGAGACTGAGCCCCACATCAGGCTCCTTGCTGGGCGTGGGGCCTGCTTGAGTCTCTCTCCCAGGGGCATCTGGGTGGCTCAGTCATTAAGCATCTGTCTTTGCTTCAGGGTATGATCCCAGGGTCCTGGGATCGAGCCCCACATCAGGCTCCTCCGCCATGAGCCTGCTTCTTCCTCTCCCACTCCCCCTGCTTGTGTTCCCTCTCTCGCTGGCGGTCTCTCTCTCTCTGTCAAATAAATAAATAAATAAATCTTAAAAAAAAAAAAAGAGTCTCTCTCCTTCTCCCTCTGCCCCTCCCTACCCCACTCTTTCCCTCTTTCTCTCTAAAAAAAAAGAAAAGAAAAGAAAAGAAATATCATGTGAACTGCAAAAGCAAGCCTCATATGTAATTACAACTTTTCTGGTAGCCACATAATAAACAGGTGAAATTAATTTTAATGAAATATTTTATTTAACCAAATATATCCAGAATATTGTTTTTTTAACATGCAATCAACACGAACAATTGTTAAGGAGACACCTTAAATTCCTTATCTCCTACTGTCTTTGGAATCCCAGTGTGTATTTTGTACCTACAGCACATCTCAATTTGGCCTAGCCACATTTCAAGCTGTCAGCAGTCCTCTGGGGCTAGGGGCTCTCCTACCAGACAGCTCGGTCTTAAGCATTATCAGCCCCTGATATCCCACACGGTTGAGTGATAGTAAAATGTACTCAAAGAATGTGAGTCCACAGATTGTTGTCGTACTGGAGGAGGGACTCTGGCACAAGTCTCTGTCCTTGACCCTGTTCTGTTTATCACTTTTACTGATGGCATGGATACTGCATGGTTAAGAACAGCCACTCTGCAGGGCTCCTGGGTGGCTCAGTTAAGCGTCCAACTCTTGATTTCCGCTCAGGTCCTGATCTCAGGGTCTTGAGATCGAGCCCCGGATCAGGCTCCATAATGGGTGTGAAGTCTACTTAAGATTCTCTCTTTCCCTCTCTAAAAAAAAAAGAACAGCCAGTCTGTGATGTGCATATAGTTAGCAATACTGTACTGTATCCTTAAACATTTCAGATGAGCGCTGAGTAATGTACAGAATTGTCGAATCATTATATCGTACACATGAAACTAATATAACACTGTGTGTTAATTATACTTTTTTAGTAAAGGGTGCATTTCATGTTATGTGTTTTTTTTTTTAACACAACTTAAAAAAAAAAGAACACTTGCTCTGAGTCAGAGCTTAATTTCAAATCTTGGCTCTACCACTAAATACATGTGTGAATGGGAGCAAGTTAATTTTCTTCTCTTAACTTTGGTTTCATCATCCATAAATGGGGATAATTACACCAACCTCAAAGGACTGTTTCGAAGAGTAAATTAGATACTGCTGTGAAATGCTTACCCCAGTACACAGAACATATTGAGCCCCTAAAAATATTAGGTTTTACTACAATTATTATTATCATAAATGGTATATTTATTAATTTGGCAGATGAGATAATTCTGGGAAAGCTAGGTCTTTTAGTTAGATTAAAAAATCAAGATTCAAAAGGCTTTTCCCAGATTCGATAGGTTGAATAAAATAAGATGAAATCTAATCTAAATAAGTTGAAGTATTGCATTTAAGTTAAAAAAAAACCCATCTACACAAAAAGAAGCTTTCAGATTAACTATAGCTCAGACAACAAGGGTCACATGAATATTCATTGACTAAGTATAGCTAAGAATAAAATTATGATTTGCTAAAGATATTTATTTATTTGAGAGAGAGAAAGAGAGACCAAGAGAGCATAAGCAGGGGGAGCAGCAGGGGAAGAAGGAGAAAGAGAATCTCAAGCTGACTCCACACCCAGTGCGGAGCCTGAGCTGGGGCTCGATCTCACGACACTGAGATCATGACCTGAGCTGAAACCAAGAGTTGGACGCTTAACCGACTGAGCCACCTGTGTGCCCCAAGCATAAAATTATAATTACACTTTTTATTTTATTAAGTATTTCACCTAAAATGCAAACAGTACAAAAGGGTATAAAGTGAAAGGTTAAAAATCTCACTCTCAGAATCCCCCTTTCCCACTCCTGCTTTGGTACATGTCCTTCCAGAAACATCCTATGCTGAAATAAATGTATTTATTTATCTTTCTTTTTTTTTAATGCAAGCACTTATGGAGACAGGCTATTATTCTCTTTGCAACTTATTTGAGAAGGAGTTAAAATTTAAGTTGAGCTGAAGTTCACTATTTTTCAGAAATGTGTCAACTCCAACTTTGATTTTAAACTTCAGAAGAAGTAGGCTAACAGTAAAATGAAGGAAACACTCCAAAGCTATTTAGAACTTGTCCAACACATCTGGAATTTTTCACTCACATATGGACACTACCTTTTAAGAAAAACACAGACAAACTGTCATGTGTCTGGCAGAGAGTGATTAGGGGGCAAAGTAGTTCAAAACCATATCTTCACAGACGCCCAGCTGCAGGACCTAAGAATGTTATCCCCAAGGAAGAGCTATCTCAGAGGAATGTGCTAGATGTTAAATGGGAGGAAAAATAGCCATTTGGATGACCTCAGAGAGCAGGGCATAACCGGGGTTCTAACAGTTGGAAGGCATATTTTGACTCAGTAAGGACTTGGTGGAGATAAGTGAAATAATGCAGGAACAGAGCTTTTTAAATTAGACGCCACCAGGGAGGAATATTATTTCTAAAAATTAGAAAGGTCTGAAGTTTGAATGTGTAACCAAGTGTGACCCCCCCCCCCAATCATTTCAGATTTTAAGGACAGGCTGGTACCCCATTAAGGAACATAATTGCCATGTTCTTCAAAGCATTTCATTCATTATCTCAGAGTAACTTATTTGTATCTTTGAGCCTGGCTCATTGCCTGGCACAAAGCAGATTAAAGTGGAAGGAAGGAAGAAAGGAAGGAAGGAAGGGAGGGAGGGAGGAAGGGAAACGAATGAGTGATATCAACCCCAGCATCCCAACCAGCTTGCGCATCTAATTTCATAGTCTCCTTTTGCCTTGATTTTCCCCAGTTACTGCTCTAATGCTCTACCCCACTTGCCCATCTCCTCTTCCACTAGATTCAGTTACCGCAGAAAACTTATGATACTTCTTCCCCTCTCCCAAGGGGCATTTGATTGCCTGGTTAAGCCTCCCTGGCTAGGGGCTTCACCTTGCACTCTAGAAAACGGAGCTTGTGGCAGATTCTTTCCAAATGCTAAAATTCATTTGCTGTATGTTCTAGGCTTCTGCGCTCTCTTTTGTCTTTTTCTAGGGCTAGTGAGTGCAAGTGTTTCTAAATCTTGGTTGGGGGTGTTCTCCTTGTGATTGTTTCCACTGCTGTCACTGTGCAGACCCTTCTCCACAGGCCTTTCCACAACCGAATAGTTGCCTGGCTTCTGCCTCAGGCCTCGCCCCCATAAGAAGCTGCCTGGAGGGGGAGGTCCCGGTCCCGCTGTTTCTCAGCTAAGCAAATGGGCAAATCAAAGACCTTCCATGAACCCCTTACTCCTCATTCCTCAGATGGAACTCTGGGCAGTACCTCCCAGAGGTTGTGCGGGTCAAATGAGAAAAATCTACGAGAAAGCGCTTTAAAATGCCCCAGGTGCTGGGTATTTCTGTTTCCTGTCCCCTGCTTTCTGCCACCTAATCGAGGCCTTCATGTCCTCTCAACTCAAAGATGCATGAGCCTCTCAGCTACTCTCCCTGCCTCTACCTCCAGCCTATAGGAACTGCAAGTAAGTGCCTGAACGATCCTTCTAAAGCTCAGATTATGTTGCTCTAAAGTGCTCAACATAATTAAAATAAGAACTTAAAATAAAAAAAAAAATAAGGTGCTCGATAGCTTCCCATTGCCTAAGACATAGAGTTCACACTTCACAGCATGCAGTTTGAAACTCTTCCCAGCCTGATACCCAAGCCACTGTTCAGCTTCTCTGCCCCTTGTCTCCCAAAAGCAACCCACCTTCCAACTAACTAGGACTCTCCCTGCCCCTCCGTGGTCTGGCTTTGCTTACTTAAAGTCAAATCCTATTTAAGTGAACACGTTTCTATCGCACCTTTTCTGAACCCCACAAGGAACCTTTCTCTGCTGGGACTGCCGCAGTATTTGTTTTCTGCTTCTGTTACAATGTGATTCCTCCTGATGGATGGTAAGTGATTTGAATTCATGGACTGAACCACATCTGTCTTTATGTTCGTCATCGAACTGAACACTGTGGTTTACACACAGTAGGTACTCAACGAGTTAATGATATATATTTTTAAAGAATTTTTATATCACTAGGTGCCTAGCATTGTGTTGGGTGCTATAACAACTACAAAAAAAAGCCTCATAGGGCTGTTGGCTGGCTTAGTTGGGAGAGCATGCGATTCTTGATCTTGGAGTTATGAGTTCAAGCCCCACAATGGCCACAGAGCTTACTTAAAACAAAACAAAACAAAACCCACATACCTTAAAAATAGAACAACCCTATGATCCAACAATTGCACTGCTAGGTATTTACCCAAAAATGCTAATTCAAAGGGATACATGGACTCCTGTTTATAGCAGCATTATCTACAATAGCCAAATTATGGAAACTGCCCAAGTGTCCATCAACTGATGAATGGATAAAGAAGAAGTGGTGTGTGTGTGTGTGTGTGTGTGTGTGTGTAATGAAATATTACTCAGCCATAAAAAGAATGAAATCTTGCCATTTGCAATGCTGTGGATGCTAGATAATATTATACTAAGTGAAATAAGTCAGAGAAAGACAAATACCATGTGATTTCACTCATACTTGAAATTTAAGAAACAAAACAAATGATCATAGGGGAAAAAAAGAGAGAGAGGCAAACCAAGAAATGGACCCTTAAGTATAGAGAACAGACTGATGGTCCCCAGAGGGGAGGTGGGTGGGGAGGTGGGGGAAATAGTGATGGGCATTAAGGTGATGGGGCTTAAGGGGTGCACTTGCGATGAGCACCAGGTAATGTATGGACATGCGGAATCACTATATTGTGCACCTAAAACTAATGGTACACTGTATATTAACTAAGTGGAATTTAAATAAAACCCCAAAAAAAACCAACCTAAAAAACTAAAAACGAAATACCCTCTCCTCCCTCAATAAACTTCCTTAAACAAACAAACAAACAAACAAACAAACAAACAGTTGTGCCCTTATTCCTAACTATATAAACTTAAATATTTGCAACAGGGGATCTCATAATGGAGCAAGCAAGCCTAGCTAAGACAATCTCTTTTTAAATAGGGTGGCGGGGAGGCCACAGGGGAGGAGGAATTTATACATATTCTCATCAGTGGAACTGTAAACTTTTTGAATTTTTAAGCCAGCCTCAAGTCCTCAGTCTGGAGTTACCCCTCCGCGGCACACAACTCAGGGCAACCGGATCCTCTCCCTCCTTCACTTGGAAAGGGGCCCATTCGGTTTAACAAACTTCCATCCCTCATTTGCATATTGACCCCACCAATCCCAGTTAATCTCCTTTCAATCCCTCGTTCACGTGGAGGACCTAGATGAAAACTACAGGTGTAATCTTTCACCTTTATAACTCTTGCCTCCCTCTCTGTCTTCCTTAGAACACAAGTCGTGTTTCTACCTGAAACTGTGTCTCCCAAATGGCAATTCTAATTGCTCAAGTAAACAGCTGTTTGCTTTCGTTTTCAGTGAACTCTTTCTCAGTTGACATATTGTTGAGATGATATAGCAACAACTTAAAAAACTATATAAAAGAGTCTACAATTCAATACATTTGCCAAAATTTTGGCCAAATACATTGCACAATTGCTCTCAAGAGTATTCTAATTTTAGGTTTTGCCACACGTGAGAAACAAGTACCGTGGACAAGAAGAGAAACTTTTCCAGGTGCCTGGGTGGCTCAGTCTGTGAAGCGTCTGCCTTCGGCTCAGGTCGTGACCCCAGGGTCCTGGGATTAAGCCCCACATTGGGCTCCCTGCTCAGCAGGAAGCCTGCTTCTCCCTCTCCCTCTGCCTGCCACTGCCCCTGCTTGTGTTCTCTCTCTCTCTCTCTCATATAAATAAAATCTTAAAGAAAAGAAAAAACAACTCTGCCTTTCCTGACCTCCAAGAACTTGTGAACAACAAAACAAAAAGATATGAAAAAAAGGTTGATTTAGGCTGTAGAGGAGTTGCTGGGCCTCCCTCTGGCTCAAGGTCAGAATACTGGTGCTTCAGAATTGAATTAAAGCAAAAAACACGTAGAGTTGGCCCTTAACTACAGAGGTTTGAACTGCGCAGATCCACTTCATGCAGACTTTTTTCCAACAAGTACAGTACCGTAAATGTACTTTCTCTTCCCCCTGATTTTCTTCATCACGTTTTCTGGTCTCTAGCTTTATTCTAAGAATACAGTATAGAATACAGAAACATACAAACACGTTCATCGGCCGTTTATGTGATTGGTAAGGCCTCTGGTCAACAGTAGGCTAGCAGTAATTCAGTTTTGGAGGAGTCAAAAGTTATACGGGGATTTTTGACTGCCCTTCACCACTGTGTTGTTTAAGGCTTAACTGTATTTTCGGGAGTTATTTATTACTGCATTCCTCTTAAAAGCATGAATCTTAAAACGTATCTTAGATTGGCCTTTGAATAAGCAGGCACTGACTGACGTTTTCCGCGGGTGTTAAAATATTTGGGGAGCTCTTGCATAATTGCCTTTTGGGTTTATACGAATAAAGTCTTAGCAGCATAGAAAGTCTGTGGTGATTTCTATTCACACCGGGATGTTATGTGTTGATGTAAGGGGGACTATTTCAATATGTTCACCCCACTGAGTATGTGCCAGAACACAGAGCCAACCTTTAAAACCATGGGTTGGCATCATTAGAGCTGTCCGTCATGTCCTGGCACCAGGGACCTCACGTTGCTATCTTAGCAGGTCCTAACCTTCTTTCCTTCTTATCATCCACAATCTCCTCGAGTATGTGCTTTAAAATGATTCCAGATCCCTGATGCTTGGAAATGACCTGTCTGTTCCCTGCACCACGGCGTGCCAGTCCTATCATCAGCTAACATCAATGATTTCTGCTAGGCCTTGCAGGGCAGACAGCAATGTGACGCACGGAATTAAAGGCATTCATGCCAGGGTGTGAGCAAAAGATCAACATATTTCCCATCCCCTCCACCCCTTAGTCCCCACACAATTTGTAACTCTCCCAATGACACCCACTATTTAAATAGGCTAATGAATGAATACCTGAAATCCGGAAATGTGACTAGGTAATTAGCAGAAGGCGAGGCACCCTGATGAGGTGGAAAATTCTGGGCAGTGGGTGGGGTGGGAAGGCTTCCTGATGCCCTCAAATCACACTGCCTGCCCTGGGGCTTCTTCATGTCAATCTCATGCAGCGGCAAGGGTCCAGCAGAGAACATTTGCCAATGTGAAACGCACTGATTATGGGGTGGGCTCTTTGCGGGGGTGGATTAAAGGGGGAAAAGACCCCCCAAAATGCAGGCCTCTTTTATGTTGGGTGTCTGAAGCGTTCAGAACACTTTATAATTATGGTCCTATTGGGTATTTAGAACAATTAAGTCCCTTCGATAATTAAAATCAGTCACCAGTGGGAATTCAAGTATCCACTCTATACGTACTGCTTTGGGTTTAATCTGCGGTGGGGCTGTCGTCCGCTGATCGGTCCTTCCTCCCTTACTTTTCTGTCTCTAATCCGGCTATAACTGTCATTTTTATTCTTCCTAGAACGGGTACAGTCGGTTTCTCTTCTCCTTTTCTCTCCCTCTCTGAGGTGTGGGTTGTGATTGCTTATTTTTGCCTCAGAGCTGATGGATAGTGTCCGAGATTTAAGTTTTCTCCACTTTCGTAACATTTCTATTTAAAATTACTCTCTTGTTCAAGGCCAGGCTGAAAGACGGGTTTGTTTGCGTTTCGAAGTTCCAAAAGTGGACCCGGAGCTCTTCTTGGCTGCTGTCGGTATGGCTGGACATTGTCATTGACTGAGGCCAGGCTGCCCTGGAGGGAATAAGTGATTTGCACAGGTCTGGGTGTCCCAACCCTGCCGGCGGCGAGCTGAATGTAACCAGAGGCTGTCGGGACTCAGCCCTCGCGGAGAGGCGGGGGTCCTGTGGCCAGACCCGGCCTCCCGCACCTCCGCCGCCTGGGCCCTAGTTTCCGGGGACGAAGACCGCGGGCAGGATCGCCAACACTGCCCTACCTCCCCTCCGACGTCCCGCCGCCCGGAGCGGGAGCCTTTGTCCCCCACTCCCTCACCAGCCGTTCGTCGGGTTGCATCCAACACTGGGGCTCCCTTCCTAATTACCAGCAGCTTTGGCGGCTGGTGAGAAGCCCACCTCGCCGGCAGTGGCGAAAGCCGGGCCAGGGCTCGGTTCCGGGAGGATTGTGGTCAGGTGAGGGGGGAGTCCCGGGAGGGGCCGGAGGTGAGCAAGGGCGCCAGGACGGGCGCAGGGGTGGAGTTGGGGCGGCGGCACAAGGGAGGGGCTGGAGGTGAGCCTGGGGACCCGGCAGCGGGCAGGGGTGGGGGCGGGGCGGGAGGTAAGGGGGCGGGGTTGGAGGCGTGCCTTGACGCGGGGGCGAGCACGGGGGCAGGGGGCCTGGGGGCTCATGGGCGGGGCTGGAGGTGAGCCGGGCCGGGGCGGGGGGCGCCAGGGCTGCCGGGCGCGGGGCGGGGGATACAGGGAGGGGGCGGGGCGCCGGGGAGGGGAAGTGGGTGGGGCGCCGCCGGGAAGGGGGCGGGCCGGGAGAGCCTTAGGGCCGGGGCGGCGGCGGCGGCGGGGCAGGCGCGTGGCGCGGGTCCGGCGCGATGAGCGGAGCCGGAGCGGCGCCGGGGGTGGCGGACGCGGTGCGGGGGCTGCGGGTGGAAGGGCTGCCCCCGCTGCCCAAGAGCCTGAGCGGGCTGCTGCACTCGGCGTCGGGCGGCGGCGCGTCGGGGGGCTGGCGGCACCTGGAGCGGCTGTACGCGCAGAAGTCGCGCATCCAGGACGAGCTGAGCCGCGGGGGCGCGAGCGGCGGTGGGGCCCGGGCCGCGGGGCTGCCCGCCAAACCTCCCAACCTGGACGCCGCGCTGGCCCTGCTCCGCAAGGAGATGGTAAGGGGAGCTCCGCGGGCCGGGGCGGGGGGTGTTCCTCCGTCCGGGCTCGCCGTCCCGGGAAAGTTCGCCGGGACCCGCGCTCTGCTCCGGAAGTCCCCGCGCCCACCCGCCCCTTTCTGGCTCTTTTGCCCCAGGCGCCAGCGCCGAGAGAAGGGCACTGTCCTCTCAGCTATTCCCTTTACTAGTCCTCTCTGTCCACGGTGGGACCCTTACCCGGGGGGCTCCCCACTGAAAAGGCAGTTTCCGGAGCCCGGGCGCCCCGAGTCCGGCCCCAGCTGGCTCGGAGACCGGCGGCGGGAGGCGCGGCGTGGGGTTCACTCGTGGCCTCGCGGCGGGCGCGGCTTGGTCACTCCTGTCCGGAGTCAGACAGACCTCCCGGGTCGGGGAAGGGCTTTTACTGCGGCGGCGGGCTTTAGAGCTGTGTGCGATTGTATCTTCCAGCCTTGGAGAGGACAGTTTTTGTCCTGGCAATTGGAACAGCCCTCGCCCCCTCCCCCGCGCCCCAGGCGGCGCGTGCAGAATCCGATTACTGCGGGATGGCTCCGGCCCCAGATGGCTGTGAAGGCGAATGCTCGGCCCATCCCCTCTGCGCGGTGGGGCCGAGCCCCCACGCCCGCTAGAGAAGAATGGAGGGGATGCGCTCCCCGGCTGGGTGAAGCCCGTGTGGGTTCTTCGGGCCGAGTCTGGGAGCCAAACAATGGGGCTTAGTTTTTCTCAGTCCTTGGGAAGCACATTTGAAGTGTGTGGACCGGGACACACGATTTCACATGACGCCAAACACAGGGCAAGGGCAGGGATTTAGGTGGCACAGAGCCTTTCTCCAGCTTTCGTCTCCAGGCTTAGGCCAGGCCAGCAGAGAACTGGAAAACTTCCTGCTTTCTATGCCTTCGCTGGCCCCTGATCACCTACCCCTGGCCACCCGCTCTCTTTTTGCCCCTTCCTTTCTCTCAGTGCCTGTCCTAAGTACAGGTAAAAACTTTATTAAGGAAATCTAATATACGAAATCTGCTCTTTTCCTAAGAATAAATTTGCCGAAAAGCTTATCACAGAAACCCTTTAAATATGGATCTAGTACATTAAGATGTTGTTTAGAAGCATTCAGTTTATGCCTCCTTCTTTTCAGGAGCATATCCATTCTGAAAAGTAAGACAATTAAATCTAGAAAAGCCCCCTAAAATAACATTTTTTAATCAATCAGATATTGTCTTCCCACTCTGTAGCTGGCATTGAAATTGTGATTTTCAATCCTCTCTGAGTAGATTTCCTAAGCTTCTTACAGAATGACTTAAATTCCAAGACAACCGTTTTTATTTATTAATAAACATTGACACCAGCATTGCACAGCTAGCGAGCTGTATTTTAATTCGATAAACCTACATCTGGTATGTTTACAGTCTGAACTTATATGTAGCATAAATATGGGGGTGACATGGGAAGACTCATCCTGGGTTAAGTCCCATACTGGAACAGACAGGAAAACCTCAGGGCCACTCCTTTTGGGAAGCTCTGGTTTATAACATGCTCTGATGGCTTGGGAGTCAATGTGCCATTCCCAAAAGTATTTTTCCAGGTCCCTCCTGGTGCAGCTGAAGAACAGCCACAACCTTATAATTACGCCTTGGACCAGAGCTCTCTCTAAGCCTAACTGTTTAAAGCACAAGGAAAATAAACAGCGGTCTTTGGTCAGTCTGATATTTAGCTGAGAGAAAGATAAGGAAGATATGGCTACAGGCCTTGACAAGTCCTTTCACAGAATGTCACAAGGTCTTTTAAAAGTGGTCTAGGTCTGTTGGCTTTAAGAGATTTACTACCCTGGGGCAGTGGGGTCTGAGTGGTAACCCAAGCTGAGTTCATTCCTGAATTATCTGTGCAATAGTTTGTGTTGATCTATTTAATTGGAAGGCCTGAGGTCAAATCTGTGTCAAGGGACATACTAGCAGTCGTGGCCGAATGTGATGAATCCCTTTTTGAAAAAGTCCTGTGCAATCACAGATTAATGTAATTAATCTTTTTTTTTTTTTTTTTTTTTAAGTCCTGTGCAAGCAGTGGTGGTGTGGGAAGGCCTCTGAAGGCAACAGAATTTTATCAAGGGACAAGGGCAGTGGGAAAGGAGCAGCAAAGCCAGAATAAGGGAATAGCGTCAATGTGATTGCAGGGTGTGTAGAAAGAGCGGGAAGTGTGCTGGGAGAAGGTGAGAGCCTCCAGCAGGGCGGGGGCCAGTGAACAGGAAACAGGAATCCAATGCGAGACGCGTCTCTGATGCAGAAAATGTGGGGAGGTGACTTGAGCGTTTTTATGGAAAGTGTGGCTAAGCAAAACAATTAAAAATCACTCACAGTCTGAGCACCTAGACATAGTCACTGTTAATCGTTAGGGGTATCTCCTGTGTAGGCACAATGTAAATGCTTTCTATGCATAACTTCTCCGTGAGATGGATACTCTATTTTATTTATTTATCTATTTGTTTACTGACACAGGATGTGACATTAGTTTCGGGTGTGCAACGTAGTGACTCAAGTCTGTGTGCTCACTGCGAGTGTATCCACCATCTGTCACCGTACGAGCCTGTTACCATACCATTGACTCACTGTATGCTCTATGCTCTACTTTCCATCCCTGTGACTTACTCATTCCGGAACTGGACGCCTGCACCTCCCATTCCCTTTTGCCCATTTTGCTTATCCTCCCTACCCCCATCTCCTCTGGCAACCATCGGTTTGTTCTCTGTATTTATGGGTCTGTTTCTGCTTTTTGTTTGTTTGTTCATTTGTTTTGCTTTTTAGATTCCACGTGTAAGTGAAATCATATGGTATTTGTCTTTCTGTGTCTGACTTATTGCGCTTAGCACAATACCTTCTAGGTCCATCCTATTTCATATATTTTTTAAAAAATCACTCAGAATTTAACTCCCCTACGATCACATATTCAACCAGTTATGTCCCAAAGCCCTGTTTGGTTTTTTTTAAAGATTTTTTATTTGAGAGAGAGCACAAGCAGGGGGAGCAGGAGAGGGAGAAGCGGGCTCCCCGCTGAGCAGGGTGCTGGACGCAGGACCCTGGGATCAGGACCTAAGCTGAAGACAGACACTCAACTGACTGAGCCACCCAGGCCCTCCCCACCCAAAGCCCTGTTTTAACCATTGCATTACAGTGCCGGCATGTGTATGTACTCACACTAACACAAATGCACACGGATCACATTATACGACCTTATTTGCTTTTTCGGGGGCACATAGTGCAAAGGTTTTCCTAGTCAATACACATTATACTGTGTGCAGTAACTGGTGTGCCATTGTGCAACACGGAATAACCTTGCGAAGCTGTCACTGTGAAGGTGAGGTTCATTGCAGCGATGGGGGAGTCAAGAGGAGTGGCTCCTTTAGGGGAAAGGTGGTTTGCCATTACATCAGTGGAGGAGCATGTCACACATTTAAGAATGAGGAGCTGGAGGCTGGGAAGGAGACTTGGACCTGCTGATACGCAATTGAGGGATGGTGAGGGTGGAACTTGGGGCGGTGGGTATCTGGGCCTTGTGAGGGCACAGGCTTCCGTCCTGTGATTGGTGGCGCTGTGCTCTGCTTGAGAATCGTGGTTTCCACTGCACCCCGCGTTTCAGCACTTCCCACTCTAGGAACCCCTCTTCTGTGAAGCTCGGTCCTGCGGTGGGTCCCCAGCCGCTGCCCCAGTGGGCCCGTTGGGAAAGCCGTGAGAGTCACACAGACAGTGACTGCTCTATAGACCAAAAAGACTCCTTTAAAGCAAGAGGCTGAGTTTGTGTGTGTGTGCATTTTAAACATCAGATGGTATATAAAATCGCGCTCTGCAGATGTCTACGGGGTGCGCGTTAGGTGTCCAGTGCTGCGGAGATACAAGGGTGAATGGGGACTCTCTAGCTGTGGGGAACTTCCACCAGCTGGTAGATGTGGTCATCTTTACAGCAGTGAGGGTGCTGCGGTCCGGACCTCTTCTCAGTTTCCTTGAGTCTCTGTATTAGTAATTGTAACTCAGTCTGAACCAGCTCTTGCAAAAGGAGACTCTTGAAGGGCTGGACGTGTACAGAGACGGACTAGAACCAGGGCTGACGGGGCCCCCGGGAAGTCCGCTGTAGTCTCCTGTCTCCCCCTGCCATTTTATTTTTTTCCTACTGTTTGGACCGTGGCTGCTAACCGGGTCCACACTCAGTTTTGGCCATGCTTCTTAGTTCCAGTTTGTAAACACTGTGGAGGGACGCCTGTGGCCCCAGCTCGAGCTGTCTGGCCAGCCTGGACCAGCTAGTAGTGACTGAGGACCGAGTTTGTGCCTTTTACGGAGTTAGTGTGACCGTGTGGATGGGGTGGGGGTGCTGGGGAATCCCCCAAAGAAAGACCAGTTTGCAGAAATAGAGCATAGGGGGCCGTTGGACAGCCACACTCTTAGATATCTGTCACAGACCTCTTCCTACGGAAAAATACTTTGCCCCGAAGGACCCCACAGTTTGAAAGATTCTCATCTGCTAAGCTGACAAAGTCGCCTTTGCTCAGCAGACCTCAGCTGGCATTTGAAATCCATTCACGTGGCTGAAGGACACCCTTGACTCTCAGCGTCAGCCGGGACCCCTGACACACACCTTCCCTGAGGTTGGTACATAGACCACCTGCCCAGGAGCTCTGTGACTTCAGCTCGTCGAGCTTGGACACCTCAAAGAGTCATGGAAGCACAGACAGAAGACCTTCAGATATGGGGGGCAGCAGGTGTTTGAGGGTGACATCCCTGGCGGTTCTGGGGTTTTGCCTCTCAAATCATCAAGGGCAAGTTCTAGTAGCTTTGATTTGGAACCCCATTTTTTCATGTTTCCTCTTTTTCCCTTAGAACCATCAAGTAATGGGGCACCTGGGTGGCTCAGTGGGTCGAGCGGCCGGCTCTTGAGTTCGGCTCAGGTCATGATCTCAGGGTCATGAGATCAAGCCCCGCATCAGGTCTGCTTGAGATTCTCTTTCTCTGCCCCTCCCCCCTTCTCTCAAATGAATAAATAAAATCGTTTTTAAAAAATGTCAAGTAGTTATTTTGGTCACCAACCCATGCATGAGTGGGAAATCATCCACATGGAACTTTTGAGTTCCTGAGCTGCAATGGTTTAGGGGAAGAATTTAATCTGATTAAATAAAGCTTGATTTCGGAGACCAGCAACACTCCTCTTCCCCGCATTTTCGCTGAGAGAAGAACTAAGCGTCTAATGAGTTTGTGCAGTGAACTGTATTCCAGGAGACGTGCATTAGCTTGAATAGCCCACATCCCAGTGGATTTCAGTTCTTATCCTGTGCGTGAAACCAGTGTCTTAGGGAGGGGATTTTAGTCTTTAAAAGGTTTTATGGTAAAGGTCCAATCCAAGTCAGGCCTATGAAATGCCGTCGGAATAAAAGCGTTAGCTACCAATACAGCATTCTTGATAGAGGTTGATCACGGGAGAGTGGGCATGTCTGATGGCCTTTAACACTGTCTTTTCTGGCTTTGTGCTTTCACTGGTCTTACCACCAGCCCCAGGATCCCCGAGGCTGCTGGTGGGAATGCTGATTCCTGGGCCTCTTCCTACACCGGCAGTATCCGAATCTAGGAGAAAGCAGAGTCCACATTTTTAACAAGCCCTTTCAGAGCTGGGAAGCTCCTGACCCAGGCATCAAGAGCTTGAATTCTGTAATTAGATTACGTGATATAATTTGGGCAAGTACTTCACTATTTTCAGCTATAGATCCCCTATGGGGAAAAAGAGAATTAAATGCCACAAAGGCTCCTTTTGTTTTTGTTTTTAAAGATTTTTATGTATTTGAGAGCGAGAAATAGAACATGCGAGAGAGCACGAGTGGGGGGTGGGCAGAGGGAGAAGCCCCTGCTGAGCAAGGAGCCGGACCGGGACTCAGTCCCAGAACCGTGAGGTCATGACCTGAGCCAAGGGCAGACCCTTAACTGACTGAGCCACCCAGGTGCCCACAAAGGCCCTTTTTGGCTCTAGCAATAGAATTCTTTTCCCCTCCTGCCATTCTGGGTGTTTACAGTGCCTGCAGAAGTTTGCTGTGTCATAAAATTAATGTAGGCACGAGTGCAGGACCTACCTATTGCAGTGTGCTTGGTGTCCCTGGGACACTTCACAGCTGTACCTGGTAGTTGTAAATTCTACAAAGAAAAGGAGGAGCCGTGCAGGTTTGCTATTGGACTCCATTCATCAAAAATTAGGCTGGCTGTAATAGTTCTTAAAGTTTTGAGGCCATAATTACTCTGTAATGGTACTTGTCCCCACCCCAGGATTCACCCAATAAAAACACAACTAGAAAAGTGTGTATATATAAAAGTTCATGTGTTTGAAAGCACACTTGTGTCCTTGGGGTGGGGGTGGGGGCTGTAAGGGCAGGCAGGTGGGGTCCCTGGCCTGGTTTCATTCACTTTTTTTTTTTTTTTAAGGTTTTATTTATTTGAGAGAGAGCAAGCATGAGCCGGGAGAGGGGCGGAGGGACAAGGAGAGTCCCCACTGACCACTGAGCGGGGAGCCCCAAGTGGGACTCCATCCCAAAACCCTGGGATCATGACCTGAGCCAAAGTCCGCGCTTCACTGACCGAGCCCCCCAGGCGCCCCTGGTTTCATTCACTTTTGATGTTACCTCTAAGTGAGGTTATACTTACAGTCCCAAGATTTGAAGATAGAGGATTGAAAGATCTTTTTCATATCACCTTATCTACCACTGTCCGGACCTGTAGAGACTATAAATGAGTATTTTTCCTAATTTACAAGTATCTTGCGAGAAGCAAAACCTCTCCTTTTCCCCCACTTGTGGTGAAAGGCAT
Organism: Ursus maritimus; assembly: GCF_017311325.1. Taxonomy (NCBI): domain Eukaryota; kingdom Metazoa; phylum Chordata; class Mammalia; order Carnivora; family Ursidae; genus Ursus; species Ursus maritimus. The sequence goes on along the minus strand of NW_024426885.1, from coordinate 67,627,189 downwards.
TCCTCTGTTGCGTGTGAATGGGACAGTGCCCCAGTTGTTGGGATGCCTCTTCACTGCCAGAGGCCCTCCGCCACGCAAGTGCCCGAGCATTTCTGCCTCTCCCAGGGCCAGCAGTGCTGTAGAGAGGCTGTGTGGCCAGTGGAGTTCAGGGAGGGCTCAAAAGGAGGACCGTGGCCCTTGTGCGGTTCCCCGCCACTGAGCCCCGGGTGGAGGCTTTGCAGTTCTGCTTCTTGAATGCCCACCTGAATGCCACAGTGACTTCAGACCTCAGTTTGAAAAGCTAGAGTTTTCACGATCCTGTGTATGAAACCCTACAGACGGGCCACACACTCCACGAACAGGAAACCAGCCGTGAGACTGCCTGGGTCAGATATTTGCCCCCAGTTACCCAGTGTCATTCTCCAGAGCCCTGACCTTCTCTTCAGCTCATTCGTTGCCCACAGGCTCCAGATGTTTCCAAGTGATAAGTAGGCAGGGCGCAGAAAGGTGGTTCTTCTCTTTCCTGTTGCTCCTTCCCTCATGGACACTTAGCCCAGAGATGTACATCGTCCTCCAGGAACTTCGGAGACAGACAAACCCTCAGGCTTCCTTATGGTGCTGCAGAAACTCATTAAGGCGTGTGGCCTGTTCTGTTTTTATGAGTGCGTTCTGCTCACTGGCCTGATTGGCCCTACGAGCAGTGGGCTGGCCTAGTTTTGCAGGTATAGAATCCCATCTACCAGGATTCTGGGAGGAAGCACTGCCCTTGACTGCAGAGGGTTGGGGGAGAAGGGAGAGCCTCTGTCCTTGGACCAGTGCTCCGTAGGGAAGGAGCAGCGTCTGGGGGACACAGGCCTGTTAGAACCTGGAGAGGCTGGCCTGAGGATTTCTGAAATACATGTGGAGATTAGAGACCATGGAAAGAGGCTGTTTGGTGTGTTCTTAGGTTGTCGACTGCACTTAGAGAGAAAATAGCCAAGTTCAACACAGTGAAAGAGAAATGGCAAGGTGTTTTAACAACGCTATGCGAAGGAAAACAATAAGGTATCAAGTTTTATCTAGAACACTAGCAGAGACTGAAAAGCATGATCATTGTAACGGAGAGGGCTGGGGGAAATAGACACCATAAAAACAGAATTTCTTGTACAGTTTTTGTCAGGTCTGCAAAAACACCACCTGATGATATGAGGTTTTCTAGATACTATCCTAGAACTTGGTTTTCTGATTTTAACTTCAAATTTTCTCCCCTAACTGCATCTCCTCTTGCAGAGGGGGAGTTTCAGTTAACTGGATATCATTCAAGGAAATGACAGAACACAAACTAACCTTCAAATGTGTGTTACGTTCCAGTGTGTTGTTAGCAAGTCACGTTTTCCCCTCCGGTCCCACTGATTTCATCATCAGCTGTATCCATGTCCGCACTCATTATCTTGGACAACAAGGTTTTAGGCTTTGATACAAGTCCTTGATGAGTGATGGTCTGCTGTTTGCAGCCCCAGGGCTGGGGAGGGATTGAAAGGAAAGCATCCTTTTCCCTTCTCCGCTTCTCTTGCAATTTCACTGTTATAAATTTATCTTATAGTAATAGTCACACAGTGAATAATACTACTTGTACACAGATGTGTATTTCAGTGATACATAATCATATATATTATATAATAGTGATAGAATACTCTGCAGTCATTGAAAAGAATGTGGTTCAGATGTTCACAGTATGAAAAAATAAGTTACAAAACTATATGTATACATTTGTGTATGTGGTAACTAGCTAAAAAACAGCTTGCATAAGCATAGTGTCTTGAGGGATGTATACTAAAATGCTAAAAGTGGGTATCTTTATTTTTTTAAATATATTTTTAAAGATTTTATTCTAGAGAGAGAGATCGGGGTGGGGTAGGGAGAGGAGCAGAGGGAGAGGAACAAGCAGACTCTTCACCGAGTGTGGAGCCTGACATGGGGCTTGCTCTCAGGACCCTGAGATCATGACCTGAGCTGAAACCAAGAATTAGACACTTAACCAACGGAGCCACCCAGGCCCCCCTAAAAATGGGTATCTTTAAAACAGCAGTTCTTACAGCGTGGTCTGGAGACATTCCCGGGGTCCATCATTATGTGGTGGTCATATTGATACATGTGATATTTTAAAATATTACCTGAGGAAACAGATCAACATTTGGAAGATCTGCGTAATACAGTGAGTTAGTGTTTCCCATTTTTTGTAGACCCAATGCTTGCTGTTACAAAATCACACATGGCTAAAAGATCCATTCGAAGTGCAAGACTAATGGGTCTTAATGTAACAGTATGAAAAGTGCACCGGCCTAGTTTCAGATTCTACACCGCGGCCAGCTAGAGGGTATTGTCAAAAAAGAACACCCCCAGTTTTCTGAAAGGCTATTACATATCCGTGTGAGGCCAGATTTTCTTCATTTACTTCAACCAAACCAACCTGTCACAAAGGATCAAATGCAGGAGATAAACCAGACATTAACAAGATTTACAAAAGGGTAAAAAAAAAAAAAAGACTTACAAAATGGCATTGTTTATAAAATGGCACGTTAGCGTGTAATGGGCATATTAGTTATGTTTAAGTGGATCGATATCAAAGTTTCTCAGTTTTGACTTCTAATAAGGTGAATGTTGACGGATACAACCCACGTCACGAAAGCTCGCAGGGGCCCTCCACAGTGTTTAAGACTATAAGGCGGCCCCAAGACTAAAACATATGAAGATAGCTGCTTTAGACCATGGAATTTGGGAAGGATGGTTTGCATAATTATGAAAAACATTGAAATTTTATTGTGATTAGAATGTTTTGTTTTTATAATGGGAAAATAGTGAAAGAATGAGCAAAGCCATTACTTAAAGAAAATGGTTGATTGCTTTTCTCCAGCTCTGCCTAAAGCAGTGCAAGAGGAAACAGGCTTCGGTGGTACCAGTATTAGTCGGGGTTAGAGAGAAGCAAGCATGTGCGAGGAGACGTTGCAGAATGGGCTCCGTCAGCGTGGATGCCCCCAGCTGTCCGCAGAAGAACACGACGGAAACTGTCTTACCTGGTAGAGCCGCTCAGGGGGGTGCCTGAGCTGCCTAAGCGTTGGGCGTGGCCTAATCTGGGGGTGCAACCATACAGCCCCTGTTCTGTCTCTGAATCACCGTGGCTCTGTAGAGTCTAGTCCTTGGCCTGGTGGGCCTAGAGTATTCACAGGAGCTAAAGCAGACCAAATAGTACGGATTCTTTTCCACCCAGGAGAGGAGAGTGCGGTGCGGAAACCACGTGATGGATTGGAAGCTTGCGTAGTGAGCACAGGATGACCGGCCACCTGGGACCTTTGAGGGCCTTTGGGGGTATTTCAGGAAGGCTTGAGTAGCCAAGTGAATAGCCCCTTCCCTACTGGATCAACACCAAGGGAGTCTTTCTCTTTGGTTTTCTTTTGCAAAACAGTGTGCAGGTCAGCGCCCTCTTTTGTCACATCCTTTATTCAGAAATCAGGTTAGGATCCTTTAGGTCATTGCTTTATTACATGCCGGCCCCGCAGATACGTACTGGACATCTTGATTCGATTTGGGGCATTTCCCAAGTCCTTTCTAAAATTAATTCACAAGCCATCTGTATATGCTTAGTCACTCATTACATTTTAAAAAGATAACTTTGAAGTGTTCTCCTTGTAAGTGAATACATACTCATGGTAGAAAATTCAGAAAAGCCAAAAATAAAAGTCACCTGTGATGTTAGCAGCTGGCCACATACCACAGCAGACACTGTGGCATCTCCTTGCCTGGGTCAGCTGTGCGGACAGGACAGGCTGATGGTCAGGGCGCTGGCTGTCACTGTGCCGCTCCCTGCCCTGACCCCCACCGTACGCCCTCCTTCAAGGGCTTTCATCTTTCAGGATCCCAACTTCCTCGTCATAACAGAGTCAACACCTACCTCACCGAGCAAGGATGAGGATTTCGTATCTGTGTCGAGCCAAGATTTTCCAGTCAGTCCCTAGAAATGAACCTAGGTGTCTGGGTGGCGTAGCCAGTTGGGCATCGGACTCTTGGTTTTGGCTCAGGTGCTGATCTCAATTTTGAGATCAAGCCCTCTGTGGGGTGCCACGCTCAGTGTGAAGTCTGCTTGGGACTGTCTTTCTCCCTCTGCCCCTCCCCCTGCTAAAATAAAGATATAAAATCTTTTAAAAAAAGAAATGAACAGTTAGCTGGTTAAAAGTTATGGGCTATTTTAAGGCTTTCGATAGACCTTGCCAAGCAGTCCTACATCGTGTGCCTACCTAACATGATACTTTATTACTACTAGTTTTTACAATTAAGAGTATCATCCTTGTTGAGAAAAAAATTAAGCTGTACAGAAGGCTGCAAATAGTGATCCTGCTTTCTAGAAGTAAGTTCTGCCAACAGACCTTTCCTCCCCCGGTCAGAAGCTTGCACACATGTGTGCATGTGCATAGAGGGGGAGTTCCTGCTCACGTATGGTTGGTAACCTGAGCTTTTGTGCCAGGCACGTGGGTCACTTCTCTACCCAGCTGCTCATCCCTTGAAATGACCGCCTAGTTTTTATTGTATGACTATACCCTGGTACTTTAAACCATGTTCCTACCACCTTATGTTCCAAGGTACACTTTCATACAACAAACTTTTTCTGCATCTGCCCCCCCGCTCTCATGCTACGTTCCTGATTCTGTAGTTTCACTTGGGATCCATACATCACTCCCACCCAGTGTGAGGTGGGGTATTTATCAACTTCAGTTGAGGAAGGCAGCGGTGGGGAGAGAGACGGTCTGGTGTGGGGGTGGGCGTCATTTCAGAGCAGACCCCAGTGTGATTTCCTGACCTAACCCATCCCCACACACCTCGCACTGCTTCTTCCCAGCTCAGCCCACAGACTCGCCTGGGGCCCCGGAACAAGGCGCAAATGAGACCGTTTCTTTTGATATATGTTTCTGTTTTCTACTCATTGCTGTATTTGAGAAGAAGTTGGCTTTTGTTTATGTCCCTTAAATGTACTAGTGAATTACACCAACTCATTTTTAGTTTCATACATAAAGACTATTTTTTGTAAATACAACCTATTTCTTAAAAATATCTTAAAGTTTTTCTTGATGCTTTGTTTTGACCCGACAAAAGTTTCCTTTTAAAAAGTTCCTTTCATCTTCTAAGCCTCGTATCCGAATGGTCCTGTGTCTGTTGTAATTTTTTGAAAGTTTGGAAGAACTCTGTCCTCCACAGCACCCTTCAAAGAAAGTCAGAAATGTAATGACCCCAAACCCAGCTGGAGCCACCTGTCTGAGGTGTATTCAGTGGCCAGTCCGTTGTGTTTTTGAGACAATTTCGAGGATGATTCAGGGTTGTTTGGCCCCATTGTTAGAGATGCTGTGGATTGGTGAGCCCCCTGTGCTGCATGCAGCAGGAGGGGTGCAGGCGAGCTCTGTGCATGGGAGAGAGAAGGGAATGATCAGGAAGTGAAGCAGGAAGCCGGGACAGAGAGAGGAAGGAATGGCATCAGCAGTTGAAAGCGGTGGAAACTGGTTGATTGTTCTTAATTGTCTTGAAGGTCTAGAATAAGGGCTACAAATTACAGGGTCTTAGAATTCTGTATTTTTCTTCAAGTATCTGAATTTTTAAAATCTGCTTTCAAAAAAGAGCTGTATTTTCTGATTGCAGCTGTGAATTAGATCAGCCATCCTGCAGGGACATGTGGGAACACATGAACACATCACTACGATGACAGGCTTCCCTTGTTTGTAGAATGGGGACAGTGGTGAGGGTTAGTGGGCTTGCAGACGGCGTTCCCTGCTCCCCCACTCCTTTTTTCTTTAAGGACGTGTTCCCATTTGTGGGTGATTTAATCACGTCCTGAATCAATTCTGCAATGTAATTCCATGGCGTGGTGCCTCTCTCCCCTTCCCACGTTCGCAGACCCTTGGGTCTTCAGGGTTAAGAGACTGATTTCTGGGCCTGTCGTGAGTCTCTCTCCCAGCTGCAGACAGTGTGAGTCTAGAAAGAACACCCAGGGAGCAAACTTGGGTTTGGGTCTTCTGTCAAGCAGAAGGTGAGGCTTTTTTTGTTGATGCGGCAATAACCACATGGTCTTGGGCTTTCTTCGGGGCACGTTGGCGTGCTCTGGGCACAAAGGGCTGCCTCTTCCAGCCCTGCCACCTCTGCAGCTCCCTGTGGGGTGTAGCAAGGGGCCTGCTGGTCCCCACACGACCCCACTGCCGGGCTGCTGTTGCAGCCAGATGTCCTTTGGAGGGCGTCTCTACCGAGAGTTGTTTTCACAGAGTTGGCCAGTATCTGAGTGTCCACATGGCAAGGCTCTGTGCTGGGTGCTGGGTGCTGGGGATCCCAGAGGAAGAAGGGGCCACTGCGTGTGGGCTCGTCCTGCATTCGATTCTTCAAATCGAGCCATGTGCTTGCCAGCAGTGAAAGGTAGAGGGTAATAGTGCAGGCAGAGGAGGTGGGGGAGTGAGCAGCACCCATGGCTGAACCAGTCAAAGTCCCAAGAGGGGAGGAGAAGCTGGTGTTGGGCAGGGCGAGCAAGCAGGCTTTGACCGACACAGTGGGGACAGGTCCGGGACAGTCTGGGGGAAGGGGCCTTCGGCCCACTGAGGCATGAGGTGCGGGTAGGGAAGAGGAGAGTCAGACCGGATCATGGAATGCTGCCTAGGGATTTGCAGTTTGCGTCTAGAAAATTTCAGCACAGGTGTTGAACAACCACAGTGAAGGGAGAGGTGTCCAGGCTGGGAGTTGGCTTTGCTCGTGGCTCCTTACCTCCTGCCCTCCTCACTAATTTGGAGGATTGCTGGGAAGTCAGAGGAGCTTTGGTCTAGTGCCTGCAGAAGGCCCTGAGAAGCTGAATGTGCGGAGGCATGTGCCTGCACGTGTGTGTGCTTCGGTCCCTGTTCAATTAGCCTAAGCCCTTGGCATTGCTCGGCCGTGTGATAGGTGTGCGTGGGACCGAGCTGTCTTCCTAGGCGGGTCAGCCCTCCGTTTCTAGGCCAGCGTTCCACCTGAAGACAGGGCAGCTTTGTGAGTCATCGGTTGCTGCAATGCAGAGAGCTCCCCAGGACACAATGCGGCTCGAAGCCTGGAGGACCTTGGACATGGCAGCTGAAGAGGAAAGCCTGGGACCGCAGGGCTTTGCATAGTGCACGTTCAGGGGAAGTCCGCTCCTGAGAACCTGGCAGGGGTTCTAGAGCCGTGGAGCCCAGGCTCCTGCTGTCACCTACGCCTGCCCAGAGCATGAGAGTCAGACCCGGTCCAGGAGCATGTTGCTCCCTCCCCCTTCTGCTGTGTCCCCATTCTTCATTTCCACGGTGGGAAATGGGCTTGGGCTAGCCCAACCCTACTGGCGTCAGAGTGACTCAGTAGAAATAGCTCCAGGACACCAGATAAATCTTTCTATTAATTTTTTTTTAAATCCCAGCGTAGTTAACAACCCGCGTTGTATGAGTCTATGACTTTTTAAGCAAACACTAGTGTGGCTCTGGGAGGGTGTGGCTCTCTTTATTAAAGTTCACATTCCTTGTATTAAATCCTAGATCAGATAGGTAGGCGTGACTTTGCCAAGACAGAATCTTGCAGTCCTCGTTACCGAGTTCAGATCTGGACACTGGAGGAGCCGTGGGAGACAGGAGCGAGTCCAGGGAGACGGACCCGGTGGTTCAAATGGGCCAGAAGGTCATCACGAAGAGTTGATAGACCTGAAGCTACTGGCTGGAGAAGACAGTTTTTTCCAGGGGGTAGACATGGTGGAATGAAAATTACCGTCAAATAGTTAGAAGGCAGCTAAGAGAGAGATGAGATTTGTGTGTACGTGGAATGTAGCGTCAAGGGCCCTAGAACCTACCGGCTGGGAGATTTTGACTTTGAGTGGAGAAGCATTATGTGCTTGGAAATGAGTGAACTGATGTGGAAGGGTTTTAGGGTTTGAAGGTGAGACATTTAAGGTCCTTTCCTATCTGAAAGTCTACAGTGTCCACCCTGGCCCTCAAGAAGCAGGTTTGCTGGTTAATTTTCATCTGGCTTGACTGCCCTGGCAGCCTTCTACCGAAGGTGGTCGGGTGGTTCTTGCTTGGTGTTCACGATTGAGTTGGGCTAGGATGAACATGGCGCCATGGGGGCCACTGCTGTTTCCAGGGACCCTGCTGCCTGGTAGGTCCCACACCTGCCATTCCTTTCCAGGTTGAGATTCTGAGGCTGGCAGAGTGGAGAGAATCATGAACATAATCACCACAGTAGCAGCTGTTACTCTTTTCGGGAGTTGAACAGGATGTCCAGGGTCTCACAGCTAGCGCGTGGCAGAGCCAGCATGTGAACCCAAACAGGCAGGCTCTGCAGCGGGAACCCATGATTCCATGCTCTTCTGCCTGCTGGCCTGGAAGTCAGTGCTCACAGGAGAATACATATAAGTGACCCAGGAAAGACAGGGATTTGTGTCGAGAACACTGGTTTCTTCACTGGAACTGGTTGTCAGCATCGTCTGGGTGGTTTTTCCAACACGGATGTCAGGAACCCACTCTTCTGTCTGACAACACACGCACACAAGCCATCAGGGCAAGGAGTGATGCTGTCTGACCCATCTGCGGCAAGCCTGGGCGTCTCTTGGTTTGTCCATGGCTTGACCTATTCAAGGTGTACTTTCGAGAATAGGATGCCTTTGAGCCGGTCTGCCCTCTCAGACCTGTATCCTGAAGTCTTCCCTGAATGTCGTGGCAACATACGCAAACTCGGTGGGACTTGGTTCTGTTTTTATGGTCTGTTCAGGCGTAGTAGAGAGAGAGCCACTGTCTGCTTGGCCATTTAGCGTGGTTGAAGGCTGTGAAGAGTAACTTGGCATTTAACACCTGTCATGAGGTGAGTGCTGCTTTCTGGACCCCAGCTTCCCTTGTGTGCGAGTCTCATGTGGCAGATCTCACTGCTGGGCAATTATGAAGACTGTAGATCTTCTCTTTCTCTGTGTTTTCTGCATGCGTGTTCCCACGCGTTAGCCCTTAAGTTGCTACACAGTAGCATTCGATTACTGTTTATGAAAATGGATGGATAGCTCCTTGAATCCTCCCAGTAGCCCCATAAGAGAAATATTATTCTCTTTTGTCATCAGCCAAGGTACAGAGATGATACAAGACTTGCTCAAGGGCCAAGAAGCAGAAGGCAGGTCTCCTAGCCTCCAGTTCAGAGTTTCTGCCCTTGGCACGGGGAGGGGGTGCCCCACAGAGGGGCTCAGCAGCCCTGTCACCAGGGGCTCCACACCTGCCAAACCAGAAGCCTTGCGGTTCACAAGATGCCTAGGTGATTCTCGTGCATGTGAAAGTGTCAGGTGCGCTAGTCTAGGCTGCATTTCCAAGCAGGTTAACCCTTCTCTCTTTGGGATTGATGGAAACCATGCGTTTCCCTGTGCTGACTTTGCTCTTTCCCTTGGGACGGGGACGGGCTATGGGAAGAGGGGAACTTGAAGATAAACAAATATGTGATTTTCCAATATTCTTTGTTCTGTCGTTACTGGTGAAAGTAGTTTCCGGGAGACTTTGTGGCGTCCCCCAAGTCTTACTGGACTTACTCAGTCGCTTGCTCTGGGACGTGACCCCCCAGGGATCTTAGGGTACGACTGACCTTGTCTGGAGGAGAAGGAGTCAGAACACCACTCTTGGGAGCCTGGAGGCCGAGCTGGTTAGAGGGTGGGTGCTCCAGGGGTGGTGTGTGTGACACTGACCGGTGAGCTGCTGTCACTGGCAAGGGGACTCTTGTCCCCGGGAGTTGAGAATGATTGCGGTATCAGAGAAGGCACATGTGGGTCCTCTCTGAATCTGATCACAGCAAGAGGAAATGACACACTTGGATCTTGGCGTCCAAAGTGAAACCAGCTGGGGCCACCAGAAGTTGAAGTGCTGTTCCTTCCCAGGGCGTGCCTGAGTGCCAGGGTAAATTTCGCAGGCTGGGGCCCGCCATCCCGCAGGTGTGATCCTTCCCTGCCACTCTGAGTCATGTCTGAGGTGTGGGCATCCCACAATTAAGGTTTTCTCAAAATTGGAAATCCAAAGCATTCAAGGGATGCTCCGAGTTGTTCACTGTATGGAAAGAATGTGCTGGCATGAGCAGATCGCTGGCTGAGTGTTCAACTAAAATTAAACTCAAGTGCTGACTTCTTGTTTTTACCTCCCCACCCCTTCCCTCAAGGTTGGCCTCCGACAGCTGGACATGTCCTTGCTCTGCCAACTCTACAGCCTCTATGAGTCCATTCAGGAATATAAGGGAGCGTGCCAGGCCGCGTCCAGCCCGGACTGCACTTACGCTCTGGAGAATGGCTTCTTCGATGAGGAGGAGGAATATTTCCAGGAGCACAGCGCCCTCCACGATGGGAGGGAACGGGGCCCCCCGAGGGACCTGTCGCTGCCTGTCTCCTCACTGTCCAGTAGCGACTGGATTCTGGAGTCCATCTAGAAAGGGATCTCAGCAGAGAAGGAGCCACTGCTGCTGCCGGACACGCTGTCAGCCTCAGCTTCTCCTCTCAAAGAAAGCACCTGTGCTCCTCCATCGTGGGCTGTCCTCAGGCGCCAGCGGCCAGTGCTGCCAGTTTAATTGGGAGGACACGTGGCAGCCTGTTGCGATGGCTGGAGTTTCTGGTTAGGTGGCCTCGAGGTGCTCAGTGACCTGCTTGGCACCACGGTACCAGTGCGCTCGTGCCCACTAGTCCTGTCCATGCTGGGAATCTAACAGGAGGATCCTGGGGGACGACCATCCCGGGCATTTCACACAGACGACTTGCACTAGTCTTGCAGGTGGTAGACGATTTGCTACTCTCTCTCATAGGAATTGCCTCCAGGTTGCACTGTAGGAGAACTAACATTTTGCGGCCCCCCTCCCTTAATACATCCGGCAGCCTTCCTTGCTTTCGTTTTGTGGGCGTTCAAGGCTCTTGGTTGGGTTTTCTTTGTAAGCTGCATTACTAACTGTCCCGGTGACTCAGTGAAAGCTTTGTACCAAAAAAGTGAACATTTCAGGCCACACCAATCAACTGCATTCCCTTCACCTGTCAAAATTTGTATCCTTCTTTGTCTCTCCGATGGAGGAGGGAGGAAGAGAACACGGACATGTGTTACGTTGGCAAAAAGAAACGGGGGCGAGCTCCTGGTTTGTGTCATTCGCTGTAAGATGGCATACATTTTTTGTCCTGGAAGATTCTAAATGTAAACTAGCATATTAGAAAGCAGTCCTGCCTCTTCCACTCGAAACAATGATCACCTTAAGCCTTAATATATTTATTAAAATCTTTGATGAACGCTTTACACTTTGTAGGTTAAAAATGAGGATAAAATGCTAACCTCTCTGACTGTAGTTGTGTATTATTTTGGTCTGAACTCAGAATCATCCATTTTCATGACTTGAATGCTTTGGGTCCACTCAACTACGGAAAGAAAACAATAGTTTGTTTTCTTGCCATTCAGGGTTTGAAAGCAGCTCTATTCCTCTATTGACTTATTCTTGGAATTGTTTTATCCACAGGAGACCCCCATTCACAGTTAGGTCTGGTGCTGTTGTATCTTTGACTACTTCAGACCCCCCGTTCTTCTTCTCTCTTTGGATGTGATAATTGCTCATTCACAACCCTTCAGGGGCAGAGAGAGGAAGTCAAAGTCATCCTCACGGACCAGTATGTTGACAGCCTGTTGCGTACGTGACCGTACATGACCGTGCGTTCCTGCTGTTTTCCTGTGTTGAAAGTAATAGTTGAATGAGAGATCGTAGTAAGTTGCCTTCAGTATGTGGCCCAGCTGTTCGGGGGGACGAGAACAGTAAAAGTGATAGGACCAGGGGAAGTCTGGTCATCTTCCGGAAACTTCGACAATGAAAGGTTAACAACGATTGAACCTTGGGTCCACTGTGCTCAGCCCTGACCACATTAGAATCACTTGCAGGGGGCAGGGAGGGGAGTGGAGCTTTTAGAAGAATTTTGAGCCTGGCTCAAGAGCCCCCATCTTCGTTCTGATTTAATTAGTAAGGGGTGACACCTACGTCTCTGCATGGTTCCAGAAGTGCCGCAGGTGATTCTAACGCAGATCCATTTGCCGTCTAGTGTTCAGACTGGCCCGTGCAGCAGGCATCATGGGACACACAGGAGAGCTGCAGGCCACCTGGACCTAGCGATTCAGTCCCTGCGTGTTCACAGGACGGCCGGTGATTCTTTCACAGGAAGTTCAGGAGGCGCTGCTCCTGTCAGCCCGGAGGATTTCAGCATCTCTGGGAGGGAAGCTTGCAGGGCTGGCTCGGGTTCAAGGGGGCCCCTGAGTTTAGAACGCACGGCTTCCCTGGGTCTGCTGCCTCTGGGTTCTTCTGAAACGGCAACCATAGGTTCATAGGGCCTTTGAGTTTGGGGCGCTCATCTCGTTGCAAGATAGGCTCTCAGAGCTAGAAGTGGAATGAATCAGGGCAAGCAAGGGGCCTCCTCTTTGCTGTGGGGAGGGGCTGACACATTCCTCAGCCCGATGGTGAAGCGGCATATATACAAAAGTCACCGCAGTTCGTAACACGCCGTTTGAAATACATACACATTGCCCCAAACTTTCTCTGACTCCAGATACAGCGTAGCGTTGTAAATACAGCTTGGCGAGGAGTACTGACATTTCCCAAACCATAAGATGTTTGCTAATACACTGTCATAACAGAGGTTTGGCAGAGATTAGAAAATAAATTCACTGGTGTCCTTTACTGCTTCCTGGCGTACATCGTTAGCTCCAGTTTGGCGTGGGACCGTTTTGCTGCTCAGTGGCCAACAGAGGGCCGGGTAGGCTGTAAGGCAGGCAGACGTTTCCCGAAGCAGTGAGGTACTGTGTAAGGCAATATACGGAGCACTGGAGAAACCACCTTTAGCCCCGACGGCATTTGTGCCGTGAGCCCAGAGTTGCTGATAATTTAAACCTTGTGTTTCACAAATGACGCAGCTCCTCTCACACCCCGAGTGGATTTCAGGGTCAGTTAACCAACCTGACTCCTGGCTTCCATTTTTCTGTAACCTGGGGTGACGCCACTCATTCCACTGGCATTTATTTAGCGCTGGTCTGGGTCACGTCGAGTCAGACACTGAGAACACAAGCTGCAGAACGTGAAGAAACTCTGGCAGATGCCGCTTCCACAAATAGCCCAACATGTGAGGTTAAGAGTTGCGATCAGGGTAACGCCAGGGCCGCCGAGGCCTGGGAGACTCAACAAACACTGGGGTCGTTGGCACAGGTGACGTCTGAGCTGGTTTTGAAGAGTGAATATATTTTTTGTGTTTTAAAATTTATTTCAGAGTGAGTGTGCATGGGGGGAGGGGCAATGGCAGAGGGACAGACAGAATCTCCAGCAGACTCCCCACTGAGCTCGGAGCCCTACTCAGGGCTCGATCTCATGGCCCTGAGATGGTGACCTGAGCTGAAATCCAGAGCCAGCCAGTTAACCGACTGAACCAACCAGGTGCCCCTGAAGGGTCAATAAGTTCTTCAGAAAGGGGGCGCCTGGGTAGCGCAGTCGTTAAGCGTCTGCCTTCGGCTCAGGGCGTGATCCCGGCGTTCTGGGTTCAAGTCCCACATTGGGCTCCTCGGCTGGGAGCCTGCTTCTTCCTCTCCCTCTCCCCTGCTGTGTTCCCTCTCTCGCTGGCTGTCTCTCTGTCACCTAAATAAATAAAATATTTAAAAAAAAAAAATTCAGAAAGAAGAGTGAGCAGGCAGACGGAAGGGCATAAGGCCTCCAAAAACGTACGTATAACAACGTGTGCTTTCATAAAACATTTCCATTTCTAGAATTAAACATACAAGTCAAGTGATTTGCCTAAGGTCATGGCTAAACGACAGAGCTGGGGTTCTGAGATGCAGTTTGTGCTGCATTTACGCTTTGGGCCCACGCAGGGGTTGGGACAGCGTGAAATCTGAGATCGTCCACTGTGGCCTCAGTCTCACGTTGCAGCCCATTCGCCTCCCTCGATGGGTCGAGCAGCGCGTTCTACTGGGTCTTGCTCTGACTTCTACATGCATGGCCATGATCAGGGACATACGCCAAGCGTATGGGAGACCGAAAGGCTCTCTGGCCACCAACATCAGGCAAGGTGGCAGTTCAGTTTCATCTTTCTGTCTGGAGAAAACTTACCGATTGTAGAAGCCTGAAAATGTCTAGTCTGCTTGTCTTCGTGAAAAGCTTATCCTTTGAGTTCGGAGAGATGCGTCTTGAGCCCATTCTCTATGGAGGTGGTAGAGCTTATGTTACAAAGATGGCACCTGGAGGTTCCACCTGAAGGACAGCTGACACCTGCTGGGTCATGGCTTCTGGGGGCGAAAATGCTGTGGGAGCATGTGGGCCTCCGACCACTGAGTGAGGGTGGGCTCTGGAAGTGTTAGCAGCCTGCCTGATGCCTTTGTGCTGGCCAACTGTGATAAGAATGCATTACCTTTCCACCCGACTTCTCTGGCTACCGATCAGCTGAGGACAGGTCCCTAGATACCCAGTTTCCTGTCTGGTTCTCCTGACTCCCTGAAGAATGTGCACAAATGGAGTATCTAGAGAACATTGAGCAAAACCTTTATTAAATATGCTAACTGAGCAAGGTTAGCAAAATGAAAGCGTGAAGCAAGTCAGTAAGGACGCGTTATGGGCCTAGAGAGCCGATGCCAGAGAGGAGAGGACAGGGGCAAATGCCATCTGGAGAATTATGCATTGCCAACCTCGAGCAGAAGCTCAGAGACCTCCCTACCTGCTTCCCGTTCTGTTTCTAAGATGGGGAATCTCCAAAGTCCTACAGGAGCACAGAAGCCATTGTTATTGGGAAGGCCGGTTTGGGTGGGAGGAGCACTTGCGTTAGAAATCGTTGTGGTCAAAGCCACAGTCACCCCACTGCTGAGAGCACCCAGTTCCCTTCAGATGGTGCAGGTCTGTTCTGAGACGAGGGAAGAGAGCACCTTATCTTCCATTCTGTGTCTTTCTCCTGTCCTCGGATCTTATTAGATCCCAGAGTGGGGCTCCAGGAGAAAAGATGAAAGAGGAGACCATTAAGATGGCCTCCAAGACATTGTGTTAGAAACAAGAAGGCACCTTTGAAATCCTAGGGATTTCACAAGGGTGGGAAAACAACGGGGAGTTGGGGTACAAGGGCAAACTGGTGACCCCGCCCATTTGTCTGGGCTGTCCCTCTGCATCGAACCCCGGGAATCTAGATGGAGATGAATTTGGAGATTGAGGATGGGGCTCACTCACCAGACTGAACGAGCAGTGTGTTCCTGGCACGCCAAGGCCAGCAACACGCCCCACCAGGCGTTGGTTCTCTGTGTGACTGACCCCCACTTGCCCTGCTGGCAGAAACACCAGGGAAGTCAGGTTCAACTCAGTCCCCCTGTGGTCATAGGCCATGTGACTGACTCCTCTCAACAAGCTTCTATCAGACACACCATAGATGACTCTCTCATTGATGAATAAACCTCTCCAGGCTCCGCCACTCCTACCAAAGCATTTCTGTTGTGCTGGGACCTCAAATTGGAAGGAGCCTGACAGAAGACCTGGAAGTTGAATTTATCTCCCCCTGCTGTCGAAGAAAGAAGGGGCTTCCACTCCATGGGGCCGGAGACATACCCTAGAACAGACGTGTGCCTGGTCATACGCTTATTTGTCTTAAATGGATCAATAGGACTTCTGTACCACCTCTGTCCCAAAAACTACTTAAGGTTGCTTAATGAAAATTCGCACAACATAATAAAATGCAATTTAAAAAAAAGTGGGTTTAGAAATCAGCACAAAGGGAATACAAGGGCAGGACAGAGAAGAGGAAGCCGGGTGTAAAATCAGCACAAGAACCACCTGCTGTGAGAAATGCAAGCCCTCCAATTGCTAGCGGAATACAAACAGGCCGACTCCGACCTTGCGCCCAAATTAAAGCCATGGGTACGGTGAATGCTCAGCCCTGGAGCAGGTGTTTACCTCGGTGTTTCCCTGCCAAGTGTGTCCAGGCAAGGTGACCTCTGGAAAATATGGGGATGAGTCAGGAGAGCACTCTTTAAATGTTTGCAAGGGACTCCTGAGAGGTACATGGGTCCACGCCCAGCTAATGCAGGGGTCTCCTCCGTAACACGGATCTGGTCACGGGGCTTCTGCGGTAACGCTCCAAAACCAGGAAGCTGGGTTGCAAGATGCCTTTCAGAGAGTTTCTTGTGGAGCTCTGACTTCTGCCTTCCCTTGGATGAAGTTGCAGATAAAGGATTTTGCCTCACAGGAGAGTTCTGTTCACATCTGTGTGTGTGTGTGTGTGTGTGTGTGCGCCCGCGCGTGTGCACCCACATGTGTTGCGTGCAGGCGGCTGCTCTCTGCCAGATGATTTTGTGGTAGGCTGAAAACTGGCCCCCTAAAAACATCTTGCCCAAAGATATCCTCTCTGGAACTCGTAAACGTTACTTAATTTTGAAAAGGCCTTTTATAAAAGATGTGATTAAGTTAAGGGTCTTGAGATCACCAGGTTATCCTTGACTATCCGAGTGGGGCCTAAATGCCATCGCAAGTGTCCTTATAAGAGAGAAGCAGAAGGAGATTTGACACATGGAGGAGGAGGTGGTGTGGAGCTGGAGGAGAGATTGGAGAGATGTGGCCACAAGCCTTGGGATGGCAGCAGCCCCCAAAGCTGGAAGAGGCAAGGAATGCCTTCCCCCCTAGAGCCTCTGGAGGGAGCATGGCCCTGCCAACACCTTGGTTTGGACCCAGGGAAACTGGTTCTGGACTTTGCGCCTCTAGATTTGTGGGAGAATAAATATGCTGTTTTAAGCCATCTAGCTTAATTTGTCATAGCAGCGCAGGGACCTACCACGAATTTCTGGGCACGGTTACGTTCTTCCCCGCCTTTGCTATTTATCTGTGTCATGCCGGGACATCATCATTCAATCTGCTGGCTGGACACACTGCTAACCCTTCCAGCAGATTCAGATACATTTCCTGATGGGCTCTTAGAGGCAATTTAGTTGACGGGCATCTTCTAGGGTTAGTATAAGGATAAAATGACTTATTAATTATAAAACCCTTAAAAGAGTGCCTGGCTCAAAGTAAATATATAGATACATTATATATATACATATATAATAAGTCCTATGTAAGTCATATATAGTGCCCGGCTCAAGGTATATATAAATATTTGTCAAATGGGAATAAATAAATAGAATCCTGTTTTGGGTCCTGGGGCTCTGGCTTTTGTAGTGCTTTTCCTCTGTTGACTCTTCGGGAGCCAGAGAACATTTTAAATTTAGTCTTAGGTTAATAACATTTCCTCTGAGAATGTGTTCCCAATTTTATAATGAAAGCTTATGGCTAGATGTGTTAGATACCAGAAAGAGACAACCCAAGCTTTAAGGCTCACGGCTGTTCCACTGAGAAATGGCTACAGTGAAATGCTCATTTCTTTCTATAGCTTCTTCCCTTGGAGACAAGGACTAACATTGAAACCCAGTCCTGTTCATGTGAGTTCTGTATTTAAAAAAAAACAACAAACCTCTCTCGTTCTCTACTCCAAACGGTGTTTGAAGAACAGTAAATTATGCTTTTCTCAACAAGGGAGGGTGGGTAGACCCAGGGCCCAGAGTGGTAGATGGGGGTGGAGACCAACACAGATCCAACCTCCCCCCCCCCCCCCCCCCCCCCCCCCATCCTGTTAGACTAGGAGTAGAGGCCACGGTTTTAATCCCAATCCTGTCACTATCTGCTTGTGTGACCTTAAGTAAATCCCTTTACCAATCTAAGCCTCAGTTTCTTCATGTAAGACTGACTTAAAAAATATCTTTAACTTTTCTAAATGATGCCTTTTTGTCTTGTAAATATCTTTAAAAAAAAGGTTTTATGGCTCTTACATACACCGTGCTGTTTTGTCCCAATTTAGTTCAAAGGGCTTCAAACACTGACAAATCTTTTGACAAAAGACCACTTGTCTATTTTCCATGTGCCTTATTGGTCTATATTGTGCTCTCATAAACTGGGCACTTTCTCTCCTCTGGTTCTGGGCTGCATTGAAAACTCCAGGGCCAGCAGTGGGCTCTGTCAGAGTAGCACTGTGTGACCATCATGGATCAGAGTGTATGAGGCAGGTTTTCTGCGATTGCCTGAATGCATATGCTTTTCAATGAAAGTGGGGATATCTAAAAGTGATTTTTTAAAAAGATTTATGTATTTATTGGGGGGGGCGGAGAGAGAATCTCAGACTCCCCACTGAGCACGGAGCCCCACTCGGGGCTCCATCCTGCAACCTGAGCCAAAGCCAAGAGTCTGACACTTAACCAACTGAGCCACCCAGGTGCCCCCGAGAGTGACTTAGTTTTTATAGCTTCCAGTGGATTTTCATATAAATACCTTTTATAGTTGTTAGAGCACATCTCGATTTCGCACAGAAGTGGGGGGGCTTGGAAATCATAGACCTCTTTCTCAAACACCAAGCACCACCGCTACCTTGTAACTTCCCAGTGTAACTAACCGAGCAATTCTGCTGTTTCAGGAATCATTATTTAAGCAAACTTTAAAAAGAAGTCAGGGAAAAATGTAACAACTGTAAAATGTAGGTGGTCCGAATATGGGTTTTCACTGTAGAATCCTTGCAACTTTTTTGTTATCTTTGAAATATTTCATAAAAAATGTTGAAAACTACGTAGGGAAAGATGAACTCTGTGGGGTGGAGGGTGGGGGAGAACTAATCATTTGTTCACGTGCACTACTGGGCACCCAAGGGCAGCCTCTCCCCCGTTCCTGTACTCCTACCCTGATGTAATAAGCAGCATGCTGAATGGACTCTAAGGTCAGTCGGATCGGGTGGGTCTCCTCTGTAGTCCTCTAGCAGACCTTGCACAGCCTTTAGCTGACTCCTGCTCACAGATACCAAGGAAAGCGGTTTCTAAAACTTGTTCTAAAAAAAAAAAAAATTAGCAGATACCTTTAAGGTGCTCAAGAAAGACTGGGATGTACTGTGTATGGATTAATAAATCAGTGGTATGGGGGCAGCTGGGGGCTCAGCTGGTTGAGCATCTGACTGTTGATCTCAGCTCAGGTCATGATCTCAGGGTCGTGAGCCCAAGCCCTGCGTTGCGCTCCACGCTGGTGGTGGAGCCTACTTAAAAAATAAATAAATAAATATAAAAATCAGTGATGCATTTATCTTCACTTATCTGGGTTGCAAGGTCAAAGATCTGAGAAGCTGTGATCAGCATATCACATTGTCATTTTTTCTAATACTTGTTTTTTAATTGACTTTTTCTCTTTGGCTGTACTCCTTTAAACCACGTTTCACTCCCTCTTTCCTTACAATTTACAGGCTCCATACTGTGGCTATTCTGCGATGTCGTTCCAGTTGGTTTTGTTTTTTACGTTGGATCCTTCTAACATTCTGTGCTGGTTTCATGATCCTTGGGCTAAGTTACAATTCCCGAGGCCCCTCATTATCCGACTTTACATGGCTTCCTGGTATCAGTTTTAAACCTCCCAGTGCCCATACTCCACCTAGTTGTACGGGATATTTTAAAGATTTATTTATTTTAGGTGGGGGGGGGGAGAGAGAGGAAAGCGATTGAGCATGGGGGGAAGGGGCAGAAGGAGAGGAAGAGAGAGAATCTTAAGCTGGCTCTACACCCAGCATGGATCCCGATATGGGGCTCGATCTAATGACCCTGAGATCATGACCTGAGCCGAAATCAAGAGTCGGATGCCCAACTGACTGAGCCACCCAGGTGCCCCATTGTTCCATAAACTTTAAGAGGACCGCTCACCACTGTGTCCATGCTGTCTGACATACACAGTAGGTGCTTAGTAATTTCTGCTGCATGAATAAGTAAATGATAAATAAAAGAACAAGTAAACGAAATGGGAAGAGAAAAAAGGGGGAGGTGCTATCTTATCCATTTATCTAGTATCAGCTTTACTGAGATAGAATTCACCTCTGTAGTGTGTACAGTTTACTGGTTTTAGTTCTTTATTTTTGGATCAGCCATTTCTAAAGAGTAAGTTAGTTACAGGGGAAAATATGGAAATTTACAAAAAATTTACAAAAGCTCCATTTATTTTGACTTTATTAAGAAAACAATGTTTTTGTTGTAAGAAATACTATTTTAAATAAATTATTTAGAACCAATAACTGAACATTTAAATTAAAGAGATATAAACATGTCAAAGGAATGAAACATAGATCTTTTTATTATGTGCGAGTCATGCATTCACTTTCTTCCTCAGGTCAATGCTTACCTCGGGGGGTCTGCATTGCCCAAGTCTTTGCTTGTAACGCACCCCACTCCCTATGGCAGCGTCCTTGCATCTGTGTTTCTGTGTCTGTCTGTGTGTGTCTATGTATGTTTTGATGGTCTTTATATCGGGGGGAGGGGGGAGGCGTGGTAGTTTTCGGGGTTTCCAATGCCATTACCATCGCTGTCTTTTTCAGGAAGTGTGTCCAAATCTTTGCTTCATTTTGCTCAACGCAAATGAGGAGCTTGGTTTGGTACTTTATGTCTTCTCTTTTTCAGACGCAGTTGGTCTGCCGCAGATGATAAAGAATCCAACTGTGGATAACAAAAGAAGTATTTCGAGTGGCACTTTCTGCTGAAAATCAATTCATCAAATATTTACTAGGGCAGGCCCTGTGCTGTGGGAAATACGTATTTCCTCACATGTAACCTCCCGGTCTCTGTTTACCAGGCTGGGGGAGTTAGGCATAAACACATGGGATTTGAACATAAGACAAGGACAATAGAAAACATGAGGTAACATAAAGGAGGAGATGACCTTGTTATCCTGACCGGAAATTACGATGATAGCTTGACAACTAGAAGCTTCCAACCTGTGGAAGCTGGGACCAAGCATCTGGGACCAGAAGTCTCAGGAGATCCTGGACACGACCGCTGTGGTGTTGAGCTGGGCCCTGGCAGGTCTGTGGCAGTGAGAGCACAGACTCGAGGTTTTGGAAAGTTTTCCGTCCACGGAGAAGCAAAGAGGACTGACTGTTATCTGGTTAGGTGGAGAAGAGGCCACTCCAGGCCCAGGGGAGAGCATTAGCCGTATTTGGAGATGATAGAGAAGACCGTAATAAAGGATGTGGGTGGGAACGTGCCTGCGGAAAGGGACTTAGGACCGGAATATCAAGGACCACACTTAAGCGGAGAGAAAGCTAAAAGACGTTCCTCAGGAAGAGACTAGAGACTCCTGTGTCGGCAATAAGGAACGAAGGAAAATTCGGAGGGACCCCAGAAGTGATGCTTTATGAATATTTATGTGGCACCGGTGTCTGGGTGGAAAGCTGTGAGGAGGCTCTTACAAACCTCTAGGCAGGAGACAAACAAGAGCTGCCCTGGGGTCTGAGTAAAAAGGGACATTTCCAGACAAAAGCATCAGGAAGGGACTGTGTTTCGGTGGGTAGCGGGGGGAGAGGCAGAACACTTCTGAGGTAATGGCAGGGCTGGGCGGCACCGCCTGGGAGGCAGTGGAAGGGCGCAGCATCCGGGCCGAGGGGCGAGCTGGAGCTGCTAGGTCTGGGAGGCCTGAGCCCTGGGAGAACGAACGGTCCAGGCCGTGGGCTCGGCTGCTGCTGAGTGTGTGAACAGCAGGAGAGAGGAGGAGCGCCTGGACGAGTCCTGGGACAGACTGGGAAGTCTGCGAACGAAAGGACCTGACAGCATGGGCAGCCTGTTTCAGAGGGGCTCTGACTTCGCTTCCAGAGTGGAGCTAAGGGAGGAGGACTCTGACGAAGAGCTGGCAACCGGCTTCCCTCTGATTTGTAGGAGTGCAGATTCAGGAGACTGTGGGAGCAAGTATGTTTCACAAAGAGGGAATGTGGTGAAGAAACAGGCTGAGACCAATTGTTCTAGAACAGAGAGCCGTGTGTGTACATTTGCCAAGAGGAAGGAGCCAGTGCGGTGGATAATGGAGGAGCAGTGTCTGAAGACCTGGAAAGGAAGAGCATCGACCGAGCATGAGGGGAGACTGAGGCCACAGGACTGACGATGGCCTTTACACAGAGGTGGAGAAGGTTCACAGCTGGGCTGTTTCCCTGCTGCTTCTGTGCCTTCCTCGCCTCCTGCGCCCCCCAATCCAGCTTCTGAGTCTCCTCCCTGACCCTACACCCAACCCAGGCTGTGGGCCAGGAGTCTGTGACCAGAGGGGGAAGGACACTTACACAGAGGAAGAGGAGCACAAGTCCGGGCCAGGATGGAGGGAAGGAGGAAAGAACACAGGCGACCAAAGCGTTCTGGATTGAAGGAAGGAAGGAAGCTCAAGGAATCTGTAATGGGCTCGACTCTCAGCAAAGTGAGGGGACACATGGGAGGAAGGAGTGTGGGGAAGGTCCCAGAACCATGTGATGGGAGGTTCCCTGGAGGTGACCAGGAAGGCAGAGGAACAATACCGAGGGCCAGCTGAGGCTCTGTGCTCACAGCGCTGGACTCAGGGAAAACACATACTGAGACTCACCCAAACGGCTCTAAGAAGGCATGTCTGGTGGAAGGGCAAAAAGCCAACGGTTTCAAGGACTAATGGCGATGAACTGGCAGCTACCTACATTTGCAGTGCGGTAAAAAGAGAGGTGAGGTAAGCCAGAAGTGGTGGGGGGGGGGGGGGGTCAAGGGATTGGAGGTGAAAAGGCAGCCCAAAGCAGGGATAGTGGAAGGGAGAGAGCAGAACAACTGGACTGGCTGGTGCGGGAGGGCCAGCTGCCAAGGGGGCAGATTTCAGAGTCTGAGGTCTCAGTACGAGTGGTGTGGGGAGTAGCTATTAGAGAAGAGGAGAACAGGGCCCTGAGAAGCAACAAAACACAGATGTGGATGTCCCTCAGGGTGACAAGGACCCTGAGATGTGCACTGCAGTCCTCGAGGGGGACGGAGGTGACCCAGAGGACATCAGGGGCTGGGGAGGGGTCATGGAAGGGCATCTCCTTATTTTATAATGGCGTTTGTCTCATTTGAGGAGGATGCCTGTCTGAATGTGTGAACACCAAGAGGCTTCTGTACCTCTTCAAAAGTCTTGGGATTTATAGATGGCACAATCACTTCCCACATCCCATTCCATCCTCTGTAAGAAGTAGACCATGGTGCTTTCCACCAGTAAGCCACTCAGGATGGCCAGCAAGGAGAGCTTTCGGTTGATGTTCAGAGTCACTGGAAAAGAAAAGGCACCTCATAAGTTCTTAAGAGTTTAATTAAGTGATATTAGGATGTACATTCTGTGGCATTATGAATGGAATTGTTCTGTCAACTGTTTTTTTAGAGAATCTCTATTCATTCTTATTAATCCGGGCTGCTACCTTCTCCCACATTTTCATCTCTGGAGAGAAACAAAGCATGTGCTTGTAACAAAAACACTAAGCTTCCCCTCCTGGAATCAAGACACAGATCTCCATGAATATAGGAGAAAACAAAAAAATTGATTCTAAGGTTATAAAGAGGTTAGCAGAAAAAAACCAGAGCTTTCTCAGTTTTACGGTTTACAAGATGATAAGCATTTCAAGAAAAGGTATCAGGTAAGAGGTTACTTAAAATAACCCTTCTCACAATGGATGGGAAAAATGAAGACCCACAGGGCCGCTCATCCCTTTGTTGGTATAATAGGAATTGTGCTTCCTGGCTTGACAAGTGCCGGGCTGTGTACATCTGGACAAGTCATTCACAAAGTGGGGGTAATCACGGCTGCCCTACAACCTCCCAGGACTGAGATAACACACAAGAAAGCATTCCGAAAACTAAAAAATACTATGTGGTTAATTTGAGCAATTACAGACTATGTGCTATGTATAAGGCACTAGAGAAATGCTAGACACTGTTATTGTTCTATGGAGAATTCCACTGTTTAACAGGGTTTATATGACGGTGTTGGAGAAACAAGGCTTTAAGCTTGTATGTGGGTTGAAGGCTGAGAAGAACGAATAAAAGATAAACATACCTCTAATTGCCTGAAAATTTGATGTAAGGACGAATACTTTAATGAGTCGGAGGCACAGGGGTGTGTAGTCATGCTCCCAAATGACAGCTGGAATCAGCAGGAGTTTTCCATAGCTAGATAATAATAACGCTTTCAGCAGCAAAATGAAGTTGGGTTTTTTTTTCGCTGTCATCGGTCGTTCTACCCACAGGAAAGTAAAAATGCCAATAAAAAAGGCAGTTTGTTCTAAGGAGGAAATGGAAAACAGAAATATGAATGTCTCTTTCCAAACCATCTCTCTCTAAATACAAAGAAACCACAATTCCAAAATACAACTTATCGGCTGACTTCATTAGAACTGTTTCATCGAGACCAAATTTTCTTTTTCCCCTTCCTTCTTTTTCAATAGATAAGGCCCTGCCTTTTGGGTCAAATCCTGCTGGTGCGACTGCGGAAGTATATTTCAGCAGTTCTTTCATGCAGTATTTCACGGTCCACTGAAGTAAAAGTCAGTCCGTTAGAACTGTAATCATCAGCTCTCTGAAGTTCTTTCTAGGAAGTAAGGTGCTGTTTAAACAACTTCAGTGTTCCAGATCTCCACAGAAAGAATAAAATGGGGCGCGAGCAGATTTTTAAGTCCGAAAGATGGGACCCACCCTAAAAATTACGTGCGAAGGTGTTTTCTTTGTTCAGTCTCCCACTATTTATTGCCTATTATCTACAACATTTGAATACTGTTACCTAAATTTAAAACTTCCCTTACTCATTTCAACAAACTTTCTGAGTGCAATTCCTTATCCTTCCAGAAAGTATTCAAAGACAGAGTCCAGACCAGAAGCCACAGTTCCACCGGGTCCACAGAACAGAGCAGAGTCTGTTCTGTTCCCATTAACTAGGAATTTAACATTTTTTTTCAACTGCGATATAATGTTTATTAAGATTGTTAGTCCTCTGATGACCCAGCTGCGTATGTTTTGAGGGGTCTGTCCCTAATTCTATTTCTCCCCATAGCTGTGTTATTCGGGTTCCTGCAGAATCAGGTTTTTCTGGAACACATATATCAAATTTTAAGAGAGACAACTGTATTTTTCCTACAATGTTGTATAACCAAATAGAGCCAAACTAAAGAGGTTCCAAACACAGGTGACTAGAATCACTAAAAGTAATTTTGGATGGCTGACCTACATGGCATTTGATACATCCCTCAGGGGAGACACCCCATCTCCCTGCAAAGTAACTCCAGGACTTGTCAACTGCAAGGATCTGCTCAGATAGGTAGATCTTCTAGCCTGGGATTTGGACAAAAATAATAACAAAAGCAACAGAGAACTCCCTAACAACGAGAATGATCTCACCATAGAGGGTGAGAGGGTTGTGTCCTGTCACTGGAGAGACTCAAAGCTAGACCACCTTGCAGAACTGAGCCTCTACTCCGGAGGTGTTCACAGGTCAGACGGGCTCAGAAGGATCTAGCGTGCTGCACGGAGAAGCGCCATGTGGGGAGCCCAGAGCACCACCCATCTCTGTGCTGACATTAACCTGCTGCGGGACTTTGGGGAAATCACCTGCCTTCCCACTTCTAGGCTTCCACAGCCACACAGAGGGGAGACCCCAACCTACCTACCAAAGAGGATGGTCGTGAACATGAAGTGATAAAACTGCAAAAGCAGCGTTTAAATCCTAAAATGCTGCATTTATGTAACATATTTTCTATAAGCTATTTTAGAGGTTCATAACCTAATACTGGATAAAAAAGTTAAGTAACAATAGAAAAAGATTTCTGATTTAGTGTCAGAATATCCGCTATAGGGTAGGTGCTACAGTAATTTCAGACTTTGGAAATGAGCCTGATTTATTTTGTATATGAAAAATTATGGACATAAAAGAGTTTATGCTTAGAAATTTTAAAAGCCTTTGCTTTAAACCTTAAAATTATATTAGGTTCTTGTTCTTGGCTTAGGCAATGTTTTCAAGGATGTTTTTAATAGTATTATGTATGTTAGGGAATTCTTAGCATATAAATTTTATTTATTTATTTTTTAAAGGATTTTATTTTTAAGTAATCTCTACACCCAACATGGGGCTCGAACTCACAACCCCGAGATCAAGAGTCACTTGCTCTAC
The DNA here is from genome assembly GCF_017311325.1 of Ursus maritimus. NCBI lineage: Eukaryota > Metazoa > Chordata > Mammalia > Carnivora > Ursidae > Ursus > Ursus maritimus. The sequence continues at coordinate 67,601,215 of NW_024426885.1, read as the reverse complement.
AAACTGAGCCAGCAGGCACCCCACCATACAAATTTTAAAACCTCAGAACTGCACGAGAGGACCAAGAGAGTGAGAGCAGAGAAGAAAAAGGGACAGAAGACGACATAGTCCAGAAATCTGACCCTGCAGTGAACTAGAGACTTGATATTATTATAATAATATTTCTTTATAATCAAAGAGTTTAGAAGCAGAGAAGCATGGAAGCCAGTAAGGAAGAAAATAAATCACAGAAATTAATACAATTCTGACCTAAGTCATAAATTCGAATTCTGAAGAAAAGCTACTCTAGAACTTAAGGAATTTGGGGGCAGTAGCCACTTTCCTTGTATGCAGTCAGATAAATAAGAAGTATTCCCTAGTAAATAGATTGCATTAGTTCAATGCAATTAGCATAACATATTGGATAATGTCTGGCAGTTATCTATCTGTTTTAATAAAGATGGGACCTAGGTAATCTTTAAATTGGACAATCGAGAAATTAAATTGAGGAATCTTATCAACAATACTATGCCTCACGATATTTTATGAAACTCTCTAATCTGATAAATATAACCATTTTCATAACATATCTGGGGTAACAAATAAAGTAAAAAAGCAGATAATTTAGACAAACTCATCTAACAGGTTAGTGATAGAGCTGAACATTTAGTCTCAAGTCCTGTATTAACCCCCTCCTCTTACCAATGATTAAGACCACCCACCTCACTTTTAACCAGAATAGTGATTACTAGTTCACTTCTTCCTACCTAGAGAGGCAATTGCGAACATTCTATAGAAATCCCATTCCTTGGCATATCTGATGAAGTCGTTAGGATCAGTGTTCTGGTTTGAATCTTGAAGCTGCCACCATCTCAGGTATGCTTCACAAAGCAAACAAAATATGCAGAGTTTTCCATGCATCTGGGAGTCAAAAAGACAATGCCATCCACTGGGTAAAGAAACAATTATACGTAACACCAAATAGACACAGGCAGCTAAGTATCTGGGGTTTTGAAGAGCCTCCCATCTCATAGCTTTTCAAATCAGATCTGCTCAATTAAGCGTGTCACTGTGTTGTCTGTAAACCAGTGGTTTTTGTCAGCAACATCCATCAGAATCATGGGGAGATTTTTCAGACTGCAAACATCTAGGCCCCAATCCTGATCCAGGATCTTTGGAAGTAATCCTAGACATGCAATTTTGAAACAGCTCTGGGGGAAGAAGGAGGATTCTGATGTATACCCCTAGTTAAGAAATACTGCTTTAAACAGTTCACCCTTCACTGTATTTTCAGCATCTGTCCTGCATCAGAACAGAATCAGGCACAGAATTTCTGTGACTCATGGCTAGATGGAAGCAGCCATGAGAATAGATTTAACCTGAAGATTCCATCATACCTCATAGGAAACTATTAGTCCGAACATAAATTTTAAAAAAATGGCCCTATGCCCGATGAGCATGAATTCATATATTGAAGACAACAATTAAAGATAGAAAATCCCCTGCAAGTTTTAAAGAGTCTGAAATTTTGGCAAAAAATAAAATACCAGGCAACAAGAATCGGCTTTTAATTTATTTATAAGTGGGTTCCACGCTGGGCTTGAACTCACAACCCTGAGATCAAGACCTGAGCTGAGATCAAGAGTCAGACACTTAACCGACTGAGGCACCCAGGAGCCCCAAGAATTGGCTTTTAAAAATACATTATTGGGGCACCTGGATGGCTCAGGTGGTTGGGCGTTGGACTCTTGGTTTCGGCTCAGGTCATGATTCCAGGGTCGTGGGGTCTGAGCCCTGCATCAAGCTCTGCACTCAGCTCCCACCCCCAGCGTGTGTGCTCTCCCTCAAATAAATAAAATCTTTTAAAAAATAAAAAAATTAAAAAACCACATTATTCCATGGGTTGGACCTTCTATGTCAACAGAAAGTGGGGAAAAGAAAGTGTGTGCACAAATGCCATGCAGTCCAGGAATAGGTATCAGTGTGGGCTTCTGAACTTACTCTAGTTGGCTCCAGTCAGGAATTACCTGGGGAGTTTTAAGAAATAGATCCTTGAAGATTCTGATTTAATTGATTCCGGGTGTGGCCTCACTTGGAAAGATTAACTGCCATGCCCTCCTTCTCTCCCACGTGATTCTATTGTGTACCAAAGTTTGGGAATCGCTCTAGAGATTTAAAAACTGCCCTGGTGGGGTGCCTGGGTGGCTCAGTCGTTAAGCGTCTGCCTTTGGCTCAGGGTGTGATCCTGGTGTTCTGGGATCGAGCCCCACATCAGGCTCCTCTGCTGGGAGCCTGCTTCTTCCTCTCCTGCTCCCCCTGCTTGTGTTCCCTCTCTCTCTGGCTGTCTCTCTCTCTGTCAAATAAATAAATGAAAATCTTTAAAAAAAAAAAAAAAAACTGCCGTGGTTACTTAACTTGGGTGGTGGAGGGGAGGGATTCCCTCAGTCGAATATAAAATGCAACAAATTGTTTAAAAATATTTCTCTTTTAATGTTTGCTACTTCTTCAGGTGTAATTCTCTCCCTACCTGGATATATTTAATTTTATTGTTAGAAATAACTGATGTCTTTTTCAAAAAGGTAACCTACTGAAAGGCGATCCAGATTATGGTTTGTCAGTTTCCTCCCAGTGACCATATTCTTAAATATTCACTGAACATTGTGCACCTTGTTTATCAATGCCTGTTATTTCTAGAAACTTCCAGATATTGTTGAAATAAAAGACCTATTCTCATTAGAATTTCTTTTTCTTTTCTTTCTTTCTTTTTTTTTTTTTTTTTAAGATTTTATTTATTTATTTGACAGAGAGAGAGACAGCCAGCGAGAGAGGGAACACAAGCAGGGAGAGTGGGAGAGGAAGAAGCAGGCTCCCAGTGGAGCAGGAAGCCTGATGCGGGGCTCGATCCCAGAACCCTGGGATCACGCCCTGAGCCAAAGGCAGACGCTAATGACTGAGCCACCCAGGCGCCCCTCTTTTCCTTTTCTTTTTTTTTAAAGATTTTATTTATTTATTTATTTGATAGAGAATGGGAGAGAAAGCACGAGCAGGGGGAGCAGCAGAGGGAGAGGAAGAAGCAGGCTCCTGACTGAGCAGGGACCCTAATGCAAGACTCGATCCCAGGACCCCGAGATCATGACCTGAGCTGAAGGCAGACACCCAACCAACTCAGCCACCCAGGTGCCCCTAGAATTTCTTTTTAAAATGATGTTCTTTAATTCTGTTCAAAATTATTATTCTTTAAATGTACAAGAGCACCATAAAGGAAAATTAGAAAATAAAAACATTACCACAACTTACATTTATTTTAGTATTGAAAAGAATATGTCTGTAGGCCTGGGCTTTGCATAAAATAGCATTAATCAAGATGATAACAGGATCATACTCGATATATTTGTCTACAGGTTTCTGGCAGGATTTCTGAAATAATGTGAGATAATATTAGAACAAGCAAATTTATACATTCTGAAATCTTAAAGGATTTCAAACTAGCAGAGTCTATTTTGGACTATAGCAATAAGGACATATCAGCATTTATTTACATTAACTTCTCTTCAGACACAAAATATTCATCTATAGAAGCCCTGGTTTCACAAATGACTAAATATAATCTTCTAGGCGAGAGATAGTAATCTTTGAATCTCATATGTAAGAAGCTAAAAAGACATTTGATTTAAAGACTGGTTTTAGGCAGAAAAGTATCCCAGAAAATTCTACTTTCAGTTTGTAGGAATTATTATAAAATAAGGAAATAAATTTATAATGTATTTTCATTGAGAAATTGTTCCCTGTTGGCTAGATGGCCACTGACTTTGTGATTCTTGAAACATGATTTCGAGGAAGGGGTTCAGAAGAGTTACCTTGGACCAAAGCTTCTGAGAGCTAAAAGCAGGTAAAGAGTGTGGCACAGTGTCAACAATCTGGGGGTGGCAGATACCAAGAGAAACTTGTTTCTCTCCTCCAATAACATCAAGACTATGGAAAGAAAATGGTATTTCTCTGGGTCAGTGAAGACACTGGAGGACCCCAAGCTGTGCGCAAGGAAGTGGGTTGGTCAGCTTGGTTCTAGGTTACTCGAAGCAAGACTCCTGGGCTCTCTGTGACTCCTATGAAATTGCCCTTTTTTTGGGGGACACATGTGATTACAATGTTATCAAATCCCAGCATCATCAGAACATATAAAACACAGGTGTACAAGAACAAGCTCATCAGAAATGTGACATTTGAAACAGTTTTAGTTACAAAGTTGAATCAAGGCTACTATTCTAATGGCTATAATTCAAACATAAAACATTTTGAAATTTTGAGAAGGTAAAATAGAAATAGAAGTGATGGATATGCAAACATATGGGGATGGCCTTTTAATGACATCAAATCCCTAGGAAAAAAACCGAAGTCCGCTGACGAATATTAACCCTGACTCCAAATGTAATGAAAAAATCACTTCCACCTTAGAGTTTCTCCACTTCATTCATGTCATTTACAAGAAATGGGTGTGGTTTTGAGTCATCAAGTGAACCAATGAAGGGAGATGTGCTATTACCTCAAATTTAAATCCACTAATAAAACTGAGGCCTAACAGGCTAATAATTTTGCAGTTTTTCAGCTGGGCAAAGAGTGAGCCGGGGTCTGAACAGAAGCCACAGAATCAGAAATCCTATGTTCATGACAAAGAGCTGTTTTCCAGACGCCCTCCCTGTGCTACCCATGTGGGAAACACTTCCTCTCTACAAACCACACTGCAACACCAGAGATGCTACTTCATTGTAAAATGAGGCTACTGGCTGGTCAACGGTCTTTTCTCTGTCCTTTAAAAGTTCCCTAAAACCCATCTTCAGACATTGCAAGTTTATACCAGGATTTGGACAATTTTTAGAAGGAGTTAGGCAGAAACCAGCACTGGCGGACATGGCAGGCCAGTTTTCCCTCTGCAATCACTCATCTGACCAATGTGTTCGGAGTGGCTACAACAGTGATTAGAACAGCTCTCTTTGCTTAGCCATTTCTATGGACCAGGCACTTTCAAGGTGCTGGATATTCACCTTGAGACATAAGTCTCTATCCTCTAGGACCTTATAGTTTAGAAGAGGAAGACAAATAAGCCTGCTGCTGTTAAGTGCTTTAGTGGAATGAATACATGGTGACATGAGCGCAAATAGAAGGAGTGGCTTCTGGCCTCAGGTGCGATGTCATGTGCTATGCCCATCTTCCCTTCCTAGCATTCTGAGTATTTTATAAACATCGAGAATTCATTAGCGTCTGCTGGTTCCCTCCCTATCAGCTTCAGCCTAATTTTTCCTTGTTCTGCTTCTGTTATTTGCTTTTCCCTTGAGTGCTTCCTCCACCTTGACTGTAAGGAGGGAAACCATACACACACACAGCAAACAAATGTAGTAAAACATCTTAGTGGCAGATGGCTACATTTAGGTATGTTTTCTGATTTTGGAAAAATTGTTCCATTCCATCCACTACTTACTAGACACATATCCTGAAAAAGAAAGTTGTCCTCTAAGAAACCACTGCAGCACGGGGACCATGCACACCCCAGAAACTCAAACACTTCTACCACCTCTATCTCACCATGGATACGAATGACTTTCTGCTGCTATGTTCTCCAGTTCTCTGGTGAATCACATCTCTTTTAGAATATAAACTGGCCAATATTTTATGAATATTTTTGCTTCTTCTTTCCCCATCATCTTCAGGGCCATCCCCTTCCCCACTCATTCTCCCATCTGTTTCATTTTAGCTCCACGATAAGCAAACACGTATCTTGAAAGTGGATCCCCTTAGACTTTACGCACCTCAAGGGCAGGAGAATGTCTTATTCATCTTTGCATCCAGCATCTAAAGGTGGAAGCTGAATATTGTAGTACTGAGCAGACTTGAAATTTAGGAGAATCTCAAAGGAGTCTTGTTTTGTTACCATCATGAATTTATCAAATATGTAAGCACATAAAAGAGTCCAGGGACTACAGGATATCAAAAGTACTATATCTTTATTATTTATTTTTTTAAAGATTTGATTTATTTATTTGTCAGAGAGAGAGAGAGACAGAGAGAGCACAAGCAGGGAAAGCATCAGGTAAAGGGAGAAGCAGGCTGTCCACTGAGCAGGGAGCCCGAGGCGGGACTTGATCCCAGGACCCTGAGATCATGACTTGAGCTGAAGGTAGATGCTTAACCGACTAAGCCATCCAGGCAATCCCCAAAATGCTATATCTTAAAACATAATTATAATGAACTACGAAAAGCTGAAGGAGAGGGAATGGCTAAACGCAAGGGCCACGCTTCCATTAGATGGAGGAAAATTAAGGAAACCCAGAGGAGCAAGTGGGGAGGAATGGCAGTGGAAAAACAGGAAGAGGAAAGAGAAGGGAGATTAGACTGAAAAATATAGGGAGGGGATCAGGCTGAGTATACTGCTGACTCCAAAGACAGCAGCTAAGAGACCAAAGTATGTATGAGTTACCAACTTATAGAAACTTTGGCTACTTTTTCAGAACAAATAGCCTAATGTCTAAAAACTTTTTACTCTCACGCCTTAGGAGAGCCTTCAAAAAATTATTTCACGACTTAATTTTCAGAGTCTAGCATCAACTAAATGATTTTTCGTAAATAATGCCACTATGCATAGTATCATGATAAAAATGAGTATACTACACAGTCTAAGCCATCAGGGAATGACTGTGTGCAATAACGTACTGTACCACCACTCAATATTTCAAATATAATTCTAGGGAAGCCATCATCTGATGATTAGGAAAACGATTTTGTTAGTTTAATGCCAATGATTTCAAAAAGATAAAGATTAATTTATATCATTAAAGATCACTAACTAAACTGAAGAGACAGTAAAAGCTTTACTCTGGACAAGACTATATTCACAGTTATGTGGTTGTCATCTTTAAGACAGATCACTTAATTGGGCCAGTCCAGAAGTCATTAAATTTAGATGCCATATAACTCACAAGGCCACCAGAATGGCCAAGGATATGAGCATCTGAAAACCTAGAAATGGTTCATTCATTCAGGAAATACTTATTGTGTACTTACTATGTGTCAGGCACTGTCCTGGGTGAGCCAGCTATATTAATGAATAAATCATACACACTCTCTGCCGTTGTGTAGCTTATATCCAGTGGGAGGGTATACGCGATAAATAACAAATAAGTCAATTGTATAGAATATTCAAAGATGATAGGTGCTATGGGAAAGATAAAGCAGGGGGAGGTGATAAGGTATACCAGACTCGGGAGGGAGAATCACAATTTGTAATAGGGTGGTCAGACTAGGCCTCTCTGAGATGTTAAAAATAAAAATAATTGAAGGAGGTGAGGGAATTAGCTATGTCAGACACCTGACGGAAAAGCATTCCACGTATAGTGCAGAGGCCCTTGAGGAAGGAACCTGTCTGGTTTAAGAACATTCAGGAGACAATGGAGCTGCAGTAGAATAAGAGAAGAGTAGCAGGGGACTACACAGGCCTTAGAGCCAATGCAAGGATTTTGGCCTTAACTCTGAGATGAAAAATCACTGGAAGGTTTGAGAAAAGGAATGACATAATCTAACTTCAATTTTAAAAGCCAGAGTTTGGCAGCTGGGTAAGGAGGCTGAAGAGGTGCAGGGGTAACATGGGCTAAGAGTTAGGACCATCATCCAGGTGAGACATGATGACACCATGGGTCATGGTGGTAGAGGTAGTGAAAAGCAGTGGACTCTAAACATAGTCTGAAGACAGAGCTAACAGGATCTGCCAAGCAAATGAATAAGGAATGTGGGAGAAAGGGGAATCAAGTCTGACTAAGATTTTTTGCTCTTGGGAAATAAAATGGTCTAGTTGCCATGAACTGTGAAAGTCTGATGTAACTATAAAAATCCAATTGGAGAAATCCAGTAGGTAGTTGGACGTTTGCAGACATTGTGGATGGAGTTCAAGGAAGAGGTTCAGGCTGGAGGCTTAATCTGGCAACTGTCAAAGTTTAGATGGAATTTAAAGCCAAGAACCAGAATGAGCTCTTCAAAGAAGAGTGTGTAGACAGAGGCCCAAGAACTGAGCCTTAGGGTACTCAGTGGTTATTAGGTAAGGAAGGTGAGGAAGAACAAGAAATGAGATTGAGAAGAATAGCCAGTAAGATAAGAAAACTAGAAGAGTCTGGTGTCCTGGCAATTGCACACAGCGTTTCCAGAGGGAAGTAATAAGATCAAATGCTGCTGACAGTTCACCAAGAATGGACTATTGGATTTAGTAAAGTGGAAGTCAGTGACTATGATCTTAAGAGCAGTTTCTAGTGAAATTGTGGGTGGGAAGAAAGTGTGTCTGAAGTAAATTCAAAAGAAAGTAGGAAAGGAAATAAAGATAGCAAGTACAAATACCTCTTAAAGGACTTTTGCTGTCAAAGGGAAGGGAAAAAGAGGAGGAGCTAAAGGAGGAAGTGAGGTGAAGAGTGCGTGTGTTTTTTAAATTAAAGACAGACTAGTACCTATATTGGTGGGAACGATTCAGCAGAGAGCAGAGAGTATTGCTGCAGAGATGTCCCTAAGTAAGTAGAAGAGGATGGATGGGGTCTAGGGCACAACCACATGCTGGTTTTAGACAGGTGTGTGGACAGTTCATTCTAACAGGAGGGAAGAAAGAGCATATGAAAAACAGGTGCTAGTACTGGGTTTATGTGGTTGCAAAGCTTGTGAAAGTTCTCTCTCTCTCTCTCTCTCTTTTTTTTTTTAGCAAAGCAGGGAAGCATATGTGGGAAACCTAAGAAGAGAGAAGGTTTGTGAGGATGGTTCATTAGAGTGGGAATGTGAATGGATTAGTGAAATGTAATGTGATGGCCAGATGGCATCCAGGGCTACACGAGGTTAGTGGTCATGAATTTAGGTGTTTTTTTCCTCAGTTGAAGTACAGCTGCAAGGGTGAGGAGACAGATCAGACAACATGTTGGATTTAACCAGGGTTGAAATTTTGCCAAGTGAGGGAAACCGCTTGAGAGAGGAACAATGATTATGTCAGTTGACAACAGATTAAACAGGTACACGTTCACAGTTTGTCTACTCACTTATATTTTACTACAGACCATGTTTTTCTAACGAGATTATTAGAAAATCATCAGGAGAACAGAAATGGGACAAAAATGCACTGACTGCCTATTAATGTGGCAGGTTCTTTGCTAGTACCCCAAAAAGAACCTCCAATTTTGTGACCTCTGAAACATTAAATCATTCTCTATAGACTATGAACACCTTAAAAGCAAAATGTTTACTTCATCATTTTTGTTTTTTTATCACCAGCGTCAAGCTTAGTGCTCTGCATACAACACATACTGTACATTCAATAACCACAAAGGATGAAACCTGAAATAAAATATTCCAGGAAAATTTAATAGGGGTATGGACCGTAAGGATGATGACATTCATTTAGGAAAGGGAGAATGGCTAAGAACTAAAGAGTTTGGGCGTGAACTCGAATGTCAACATCATCCAATCTTTAAATTTCTCTGCACAACGTCTACATACATCTCCGTTCGAGGATCCGTTCGCCGCGTTAGGTCTCACCAGCAAACATGACGGGTATGAGAAAACCGCTGTAGGTGGTGAGTTCTTTAACACTATAGGTAACAATGTAAAGGCTCCACTGACCCCGGACAGGAATGTCAAGTATCGAACTGAGAACTATACTAGAGGACCTTTAGACTCGTTGGTTTTTACTGCCCTACAAAGCTGATATACAGATCCCACTGCCTCTCACGGTCCCCAAATCCCGCCGCGCCATTTTTTCCCCAAGGACACCCCACACCTGACAACTCACGCAGATGGTTATCTTCAGCACTCCGTGGTTATAGTCTCGGTACAACTCCTTGGCCTCTTGGTTGCATTCGATGCACCTGTACTGGCAGGAGGCCGAGGCAGCAGTAGGAGTTGCTGCAACCCCATCCGTGTTCCCCTTGCCCGCGGCCACCCCTTCTGTGTTTCCCTTGCCTGGCCGTAGCCCACTCCGCCCACCGGTGCCCATTTCCACGCAACTGCGGCCGAGAACTTCCGATTCAGTGGCGGGGGAAGACGTCAGAAACCAGACCGGAAAGCCTCTCCCGTGCGGTGCTTGTTGGGATTCGTAGTCTCAGTCCCGGAAAGGGGGCTCGCGGCTGGCCGAGCTAGGACTACAACTCCCATCAGGCAACGCCACTCCCTTTCCCGCCCCCTTGCCACGGCCCACCTGCCCACCGCGGGTTAAGGCTGGGAGGCCGCAGCGTGCGGCGAGGGCCGCCGCACATGCGCCTTGAGGAAAGATGGCACCTGCCGGCTGCTGCTGCTGCTACTGCTGCTGGGGCGGCGCTGTGGCCGCCGTGGACGCCGCCCGGCGCGTCCTGGTGCTGCTGTTGCTGGGGGTCCTGTCCGCCGGGCCGTGCCCGGGCGCCCTGGCCACCGAGCACTACTCGCCACTGTCGCTGCTCAAGCAGGAGCTGCAGCACCGGCAGCAGCAGGAGGCCCCGGCAGGCGGCGGCTGCAGCCCGCAGTCCGGGGACTGGGGAGACCAGTACTCGGTCGAGTGCGGCGGTGAGTGGGCGGCGGCGGGCGGGCGTCCGGGTCGCCCGGGGCCGCGGGGGAGGCAGGGCCGTGGGAACGGCGGGCCCCGGGGCTGAGGTGCTGGGCCGCCCGGGCCTCGCCGCCCGCAGCGGCCGCGCGCCGTATCCTCCTGCGGGAGCCGGGTCCGCGAGGTGTCACGCCGGGGCCGCTTCCCGCCGCTCGCACCCACGCCGCTGCGCGCCCTCCTCTCGTAGCCGCCGCGGGGAGGGTGGTGAATGGAGAAAAGAGCTGACAACATGTTTCTGGGGCCAGGGCCGCCTCTCCGGAGTCCTAGCAACTGTTGAAAGGGTGGAAGAGAAGATGGCAAGTGTCCCGGGGCAGCCCCGGTACCCGCTCCGGGACCCGCGGGTACCAGGGGAACGAGGGAAGGACCGACGGACGAAGGAGGACCGGGCCTAGCGGGGGGCCGCGCCCGGAGAGGGGATGCCAGGCCTGTCTTAGGCCCGGAAATCAGGTTTTCTGACCTCCTGGGTTGATGTCTTGTATTAAACATAACCTCTAAAAATTTGATGCCTGAAAGAAAGAAGGGAACAAAAGCGCAAGCCCATTTTACCTTCTCGTTGACATCTTGCTTCCAGTTATTTAAGACTGACCTGTGACCTGTCAGGTGTTTCCCAGAGGGCAAAAAGGGCCCAGCAGGCCTTGAGCCCTTGTATGTCAGAGCTGTGTGTGTATTGGAACTAGGCCAGCTCCTTCGTTAAGATGGGCGCTATTGCCCTCAGCTTAGTAAATCATGGCAGATGCCTCAGGGGCAAAATTCGTGTGTATGGTTTTTTTGTTTTGAGGTTTTCCATTGGGTCTTTTCACCCTTCAATCCCCTCCCCTTCCTTTTCCCTTCCTGTCCTTTTCCTCTTCCCCAGAATTTACTTAAGGCTTGCCTTTGAAAGGTCTGGGTCTATCGAACTCCTTAGAAGCTGGCTGGATGCTTTTATGGCCTGACTGTGGTGTTCTTTACTATTGTGTAACTGGGAAGACAATAAGTAATTTTTAGTTGAGATGAAATGTCAAGATTAGCACACTCTGATTTCCTTTAAGCATAATCTGACTCCCTTAAGGAAGTCTCACTCATTGGAGGGTTTGTGCCTTCTTTACTTTGTAGTAGGCATTGGCTAGTAACGGCATACAAAACACGGCCAGTGTTGCAAAGTGGCAAAAGAATGGCTTTTACCTCTTCGCTTTCTGTGACTCTGCACAAGCTAATTGCTTGTCTTTGCAAAATTGCTGCCTCTCTAAATTGAAGACACTGTTACCTAATTACAGGGTTTCATTTTCTTCACAAGAGTGCTGTGAGGAAAGTGGGAAATAACCAACATACATGGAGTGCTTGCTGTTTGCCAGGCACGGCTATAAGAGCTTTAGGTTGATTAGCCTATTGTCTTAAATCTGTCAGCACACCAGTCACTACCTCATGGGATGGTAGCTCCTTTTCCTCAGATGGGGAAACTGAGATACAGTGAAATCATCCCTTTCCTGGGGCCCCACAGCTGTAAAGGGAGGAGCCCAGGCAGGCAAGCTCCAGACGAAACTTTGTCTTAGACACTAAGTAGTTACAGGTAGGAAACCACATCTGTAGTATTTGCTAGCATATAGTACGTTATTATGTAAATCTTCATTTCCCTTTCCCTCCTGTAGTCATTTGATGCTCACTGGCTCAGGAAGACCCAGATTCTAGGTAATGGAAGACACAAATCGATTTCTATTATGAAATTGCTTGATATTCTTGACCTAGGCCGCTCATTTCACTCTGTGGCATCAGGCTTATGCCAGCCTTTGAGTCCTTATTTGAGCCAACTCTGACCTGTATTATGCTTTTCCCCTAGATTATATAGGTTTTCATGAACTAGGCATTTGGAGGAATTCTCCTTTCCATTCTACCAATGCCCTCATATGTGGAAACCATTACCTAGTGTTCTCTGCTTCAGAGGATGAACACTACGAGTATTTTTAAGTGTAATTTATTCAGATGTTTCACTTTTCTATTTATTTCCCCCACATAGTACTTATTTTCATAGTTTGGAATTACCAATGTGCTATTGCAAATGTGTGGCATGAGTCTTTGAGCCAGCCGCTCCTGGGCTGACATCAATGTCCCGTAGCTGCTGACAGGTGCTAAAGTGGCTTGGCTGCTGCTGTTAGCCCCAGTTAATCATTCCCAAAAGCAACTGCTTATGCTCCTTGGCACTCCAGCTGTTTCTCTTAGCTTTACTGGCTGCGGTACGTGACAGAAGCCATCTCTATTGTGGTAGCAATTCCCAAAGTGTCTCTCATTTCTCCGTCCTCATCTTGGACAAGTAGGTAGAAGCCGGACCCTATGAAACCTGCCCCAGTCCCTCACCTTTCTAAGAAGAACAGATGTAGGAACAAAATCAGGTTTTACAGCTAACCATATTGTAACCTAGGGGCTCATGTTCTGAATCCAGAACTCCCCTCTGATCAACATAAGGGTCTACATAAGTGCCAGGATCCAGATGAGACAGTTTCTCAGAGCCTCACCGTCTGTTAGTCGTACCGTCATCACGTGCTGCCTTTCTAGCCACAAGCTTGTCCCTATCAAGCCAGTCCCTATACAGGGGACAGACACAGAAACCTTCCCACAGCTTTTGGATTCAGACAGCTGATTTCATGCCGGCTTGAGTCTAAATCACACCTTCTGATGAGCTGTATGTGTATTCTCTTAACACAGAACTCCCAGTGATTATAAAGCCAAAGGCAACAGCTGGTGGGAGCCCATAGGTCTGAACACAGCACTGGCAATGACTGTGCTGTGTGGACCATGATCAAATGGAATCCAGTGCCTGGGAGCAGCCGCATGCTCGGGGCCAACCCCCACTGAGGTCCTGCTGCAGAGACAGCATGGATGACCTGGGTGCCAGGGGTCTCAGCCTGACTTTGCTGTTCCCAGGCCCCCCTCAACTTTCTCTTCCAGTGCAGTTTTTGTATTTTACTTGTCAGGGGTCGCAGCCTTACTTGGCTGTTACCAGGCTTCCCTCACCTTTCTCTTCCAGTGCAATTTTTATATTTTACTTGAAAGGCATGTATAACCACAGATGTCAGATCATCTCTCAGTTTTAGTGTGGGAAAAATAATCTTACTTTTAAGAAAAGTAAATACTGTAATGTACATATTTTTTCTTTTTTTTTTTTTTTTAAGATTTTATTTATTTGTCAGAGAGAGAGAGTGAGCACAGGCAGGGGGAGTGGCAGGGAGAGGGAGAAGCAGGCTCCCCACTGAGCAGGGAGCCTGATGTGGGGCACCATCCCAGGACCCTGGGATCATGACCTGAGTCCAAGAGAGACACTTACCTAACTGAGCCACCCAGGCATCCCCATATTTTTCAAATAAAAATAAATTTCCCTTCCTTGTTACCTTTGCCCTGTTTATAGTTTGAAATTGTGGGAAGAAATAAGGAACAGAAGTATTTCCCTAATTTTTTCCCCTAGTTTTATATTTGTAAACACTATGTACTTTCTTATTTAGTCCTCTCAACACTGTGGCAGGTACGGTTTTTATCCTCATTTTACCTAAGGTGAAACTGAGGCAGAGAGAAATTAGGTAGAATGTAGAGAACGGTAGAACACAGTAGAGCCAGGGTTTGAACCTGCCCTCCTGACCATTTGTGTATTATTTCCTTGGTAATATTTCCCTCTTAGTATAATTTCTTATCAGTATTAATGATCAAGTCCTACACCCTTCACCTTTGTTGAAAGTTACGTTCTTAAGTAACTTCTAGAATTTTATATTGGCGTATATGGAAGGATGCTTTACTGCACCTAGTATTTTGAGCTGTAGAGCTAGAGTGGATCTGTTCTTTCACGGGAAAGCTATCTGTGTGCCTACTACTTGCTACTCAGTGTTCTGGACCCTGGGAACACAGCACAGCTGGCCAGCTTCCCTGAGTGGAGTCTGCCTTCTTGGTGGGGGCGGGGGGGGGGATGAGTGTGGAGTAGGCTCAGTGATAAGTGCCTTGAAGAATAAAATGTACTGTGTTACTTTGCGAGGGGGCCAGGGAAGGCCTCTGGTAAGGTGGCATGAACAGAGCCCTGGACAGCGTGAGCTTTGGAGAGATCTTGGAGATGTCTTCATTTGACACACCAGTGTTGTCGATGTGGTAAGTGAAGGTCTAGAGAAGCTGTAACGTGTCTGTCGGTTGAAGACTTTGTCTCTCTCCTCTGCTCTTCCTGCTGAAGCTAAAACCGCATCTCATTCAAAGGTGGCATTCATCCTGTAGTAGAGACATCTATGTGTTCTTTACAGACTAACATGTATTGTCATAGGTCAAACGTGTGTCCTTCTTGTAATTGTTTCAAAAATACTTTCATTTTTCTTCTTTAAAAATGCAGTGTTTATAAGGACAGTGACTGTGATATTTTTTTCCCTTTGTACTGCCTTCTTCAGATCTTTGTCTGCTCCTAAGTGAGGTGGTCCTTATGCTGGTGTCTTTATGGTACTTCGGAAATGGCCGCCTTCACCTAACTAGCAGCACTGCCTACGCTTAGTGCCTCAGTCAAGTTCAATGATTACTTTACAACCTGAAGTCATTTTCTTTAGTTTATTGAAACTAATAATGCAAGATTTGAGCTTATTTTCCCACAGCTTTTTGTGCAGAAAAGAGCATTTGTGTCTGATTTGGGAGGTGTTAACTGCCAGAAAAATAAGGAAGTCCAACCCATGTTTCTGACAGTCAGTTAGACTTAAGGATTGTCCATATATCTTCCTTAATGGAGGAATCGGGTATTTAAATACATGACATGGGTCTTACTGCTCACAGCACTTAAATCATTGCTAAGCCTTAGAGGTGGCAGGGAATCAGTAGAGGGACACTTTTATAATGAGACTTATTTCCTTTTTTGTTCTGGCTATGAGGAAATAAGGACCAAATTTTATGCTCAGTCATGGTAACTGTGGTAACCCTTACTGTTATATTTGCTTGATCCTTTTTCCCTTGGCCCTGATTTTCTTTGTGTGTTATCATATACAGTTTTGTGGCAAATCTCTTCCAATCTTTTTTCAACGTATACACAAGTAAATTTGCCAGTGTCAGGTAACCAGCTTATTTTGAGTGCAGAGACCGAGGCATAGAGCGGTAAAGAGATTTATGTCCTCCAGCCCTGGGCACCGTGGTATTGTCTGGAGGATACTTGCCTCTTTTGCCACTTGAACAGCATCTTTCAGAAAGTTTCTGCTTTAGGAGATGCTTTTTGTAGCACAAACTCTATGAAGATGATAGCTGTGGTATTTGCATACTCATGAGCTTTCTCAAATAGATCTGTTGCTATTAAGAATTACATTTACCTTTTGGGGCGCCTGGGTGGCTCAGTCGTTAAGCGTTTGCCTTTGGCCCAGGGCGTGATCCTGGTGTTCTGGGATCGAGCCCCACTTCAGGCTTCTCCACTGGGAGCCTGCTTCTTCCTCTCCTACTCCCCCTGCTTGTGTTCCCTCTCTCGCTGGCTGTCTCTCTCTCTGTTGAATGAATAAATAAAATCTTTAAAAAAAAAAGAAAAAGAATTACATTTACCTTTTAAAAGGTCTGTACACTGGTAGACATGTTCAGCTTTGGTTAATGAGGATTCGTTTTCTCCCCTCTCTGGATGAGGGCAAAAGATATGTGGCCTGGGTTTTAGAACCTACCCTACGTGGACCATGCCCATAGGAAGTGGCTGAGCACTTTGTGTATACGGACTTTTCAAGAAGTTCTCTAGCACATAGACACGGCTTGGCTTCACTGCACTCCCTAAATACTTGGCCAACTGACTGACTTTTGAAGCTTCCCCTTTTCACAATGTGGTGTTTTAAAGAGGTCATTTTATCTTTTTTGTTTGGGCTTGTTATCTCGCCGATAGAATAAATGCAAAATTGATTGAAGTAGCAGAATTTTAATACTTTTCACTCTGCATTAATGCTAACATTTTCCTCTGTTACTTTTTTAAAAAAATTTTACTTTTTATTGGAATGTGACATATACAGACAAATGTGTCACAGGTGCTTACTTCATGACTTTTCACAAACCGAACAACCTGTGTTAACTAGAAAGAACCCCAAATACATATCTGATAGTGGTTTTTAAGCTTGCTAATAAAGTCTTATTCCACATTACCCTACTTTCATTTGGAGGTAACTTGGTATGACTTTATTTCTGGTTCAGGTACCAGCACCTGGTCCCTGATTTGCACCACTCAGGTGCTGGTGTTCTGTAGGTAAACAGTCAGAAATCCTGGGTCAGATGGTCTGTTTCTTCTACACAGAAGAGCAGTTGAGTTCTCTTGTGACCTTTTCCTGCCCGTGTTTGGGGTGTTCAAAGTGACTCTGGGGGCTCCTGGGTGGCTCAGTCAGGTAAGCATCTGCTTTTGGCTCAGGTCATGATCCCAGGGTCTGGGGTCCAATCGAGCCCCACGCTGGGCTCCCTGCTCTGCTTATCTCTCTCGCTTTGCCTCAGCCTCTCTCCCCCACCCCCTACTTGTGGGCACGTGCTCTCTCTCACTCTCTCTTTCAAATCAATAAATACAATCTTCAAAGTGACTGTTCCTTTTTCACTAAGGGTTTCACACCACTGCCTAGATTTGTTTCAGCTTTCCCCGTAGAGTCGATGGTATTTGAGAGCATGTGTAGGTTTATGAAAACGTCTTCAGCTCTTAAAAGTATGTGTCACTTGGAGCATCTGCTGTGTGTTCAATCCATGCTACAACCCCAGGCTAAGTGAGTAGCCTTTGCGGCTAAGGCTGGCTGCTCACTTTATTGGCTCCAGCGCCCGCCCCTCAACCCGGTTCTGTTCTTGGATCGGTGCCACATCATTTGCTTCCCTGCCTCTTTTTCCATTCTGCAAGGCTGACCAGCTCCTTTTCTTTTGGTTGTATACATTCTTTATGTGTGTTAATACTTTTGTGTGGGTTAATACAGCTTTGATCAGATTATATTCATGCTTGGTTATAAAGCCATTCTGTCTCTTTAAGATGGCTTTTGCAGATCTTTGTTCTAATGGATTAATTATATGTTGACTTTATAATCTAATTCCCAGCGGGCAGCCTCTATTTTCAGGTCGTTTTATGATAACTTACACATCTCAGGTACAGATGATTAATAATTTTGTTACAACAAAAGAAGCACGTGAATTCAGAGGAGGAGAACTTTTCCTCCTCCTACTTTTCCTGGGATTAGATTCTAAAAGAAACTTACCATTTGGGACCATCAACCAATGTGAGGTACAAGGTCCTCAACAGTGGTTGTCTTACAAATGCAGAAATTGATTAAAGCAAAAGGCAGTATAATTGCTGCTGCCTGGCAGCTGCTCGGCCTTTGGGTAGCTCCTTCCGCCCCAGTGATGCTTACTGCTCTTCCCAGGCCACCCTACACCGAGGACTAGAATTGCCTGACTTCCAAGTCCTAGCCCATCCATGGGAAAAGCCCAGTCATCCTTGTTTTTGGGTAAACTTGGCACAGTCTTATAACTAGAGCAAGGTGGTCAAGTGGTGAGTGCAGCCCAGCAGCTGTTGAGTTCCCTATAAAACATCTTCCTTCAGGAATTGGCTCTGGGTTTGCTGTTCACAAGCTTTCAGTCAGTTTCACCTGCAGACATGAATGTATGACATGTACCTGCAACTTCCAAAGCCACCATCTGCTCACGAAGCGGTCATTTGATTTGACTGCGAAGGAAGCAATCTGAAGAGAACTTCCCCGCCATCATAGCTACAGCCCGCCTGCAGCTCTAGGCATAGCTGTGTGCAGTTGTTGGACACTCCGTGAGTGTAGCACTTTTTTGGGGGGCGGGAGATCTCATTCCCTCTTGTCTTCCGTCAGCACACCAGTGGCTATAATAGCTCCTGTCTAGAAAAAAACAAGTCACAAAGACAGGACCACACATCCTTCCAGCTGCCTCTCATCTCTCTGCTTCCTTGATAGCAGAATTCCTCAAAGGAGCTGTGTCTATGCAGTCTCCAGTTTTTTCTTGAACCTACTGCAGTCAGCCCCTCGTGTCTCCACTAAAACCGATCTTAAAATCAGCTATCTATGGGGTTTGGGAGGACAGGAAAGAAGTTTGATGGCATTGCTCTACCTGAACCATCTATTATTAGGACCCAGCATTGGCAGAATGGGTGGTGACAAATGGACCAGGCACCTCTGTTGATGTGGTGTCCTAGAGCACGGATGTGGCAAGTCTCGGCTTTGCAGTTTCTACATCTTCTGACCTTGTACACATCCATTAACACTGAGCTAATTTCCCCATGTGTGTGATGAGCCTAAGGTGTGTTCTGCCTACCCCAGAGGACNNAGGGAAAGAGTATTGTGAGAGCATTTTGAAAACTGTAAAGTGCTGTGAAAACCAAAATAATCTGAAGGAAAGAAGGAAGAAGAAATGAACAGCAAAACTCTCCAAGTATTTTAGCCTAGATATGTATACAGTGGACCCTTGAACAATGAGGGGGTTAGGGGCACCAGTCCTCCCCCCACCGCCACCCCACGCACATCATCAAAAACCGTGTACAACTTCTGACTCTCCAGAAACTTAACTATCAGCCTACTGTTGACTGGAAGCCTTACTAATGACAAATAGTTGATGGACACGTATTTTGTATATGTATTATATACTGTATTCTTAGACTAAGATAAGCTAGGGAAAAGGAAATGTAGTTAAAAAAATCATAAGGAAGAGAAAATACATTTACAGTAGTATGCTGTATTTATTTTAAAAATCTGCGCGTAAGAGGACCCATGCAGTTCAAACCCAGCCATTTCCTGCGAATTGTGGGCATTATATTTCCTCCTCACAAAAGTCCTGGGAGGGTATGTGGTGGTAGTTGTTCCTGTTTTACAAATGAGGAAACAGGCTAGGAGACACAAAAGGACTTGTGCAGTGAGCCAGCCTGTGAGGCATCTGATGGGGGTCAGGCTGGCTCCAGAGCCCATGCCCTAAACTACTCTCGTGCTTTGCCTCCAAACTAAGTACTGTTCCTCTGACTGCACATTTAATTAGATTTCACTGTAAGAGCTGGTTCTTTGAAAATGCTGGTAACGTTTAGACAATTCTCTAGCAAGGCTCATCAAGAAAAATGAGAAGAAACAAATACTTGACTTTGGGGATAAGGGAGTATAATGGAAAATGAGAACCATTGTAATAACTCTGTGTATAGCGTTATGGCAAAGATGTAAAACAATTCAGAGAAATGTTCTTCAGATAGTTCTTTAGGAAAAAAAAGGCAAATTACCAAGTTCATTACCCTCCTCTTAGATAACGTTGCCCCCACCGGGGTCAGCTCTGTGTTTCTTGTTAAGCTTCCTGAGTTGTCATTGAGCTCCTACCTCCCCCTGTTCACTCATCCAATGTTAAGTTAATGATTATCAGATTCATACCTGCAGCTCTTATCTTTCTCTGGAATTTCCTAACTATATGCGAGACAGCTTCTAGCTGAGTATTTCCCGGGCACTGGGCTCTTGACTGCCCTCTGAAAGTCATTCTTCCTCCTAAACTTCCATTTCAGTTAATGGCCTTGCACCTTGTGTTGCTATACAAACTGGAAACCAGTGCCTTTGTCCTCTTTCCATGCCTAGTTTTTCTCTCAAAGCCCTGTCTTTTTTACTTCTTATACCTTTTTGGAGTCTGACCCTCCATTTCAACCCAGTGGTCTGTGCCTTTGGGCTTTTCCCATTTTTTAGCTGGCTGTGGCCTCCTACTTGGCCTCCTGCTCTCGTCTTCTGGCTCTTCTCTCCTCACACAACTGTCTGTGATCTTTCTTCTACATAAGTCTTCAGTGGCTTCTTCGTGTGGAAGAAGACAGGGAATAAATGACCTGGAAACTAAGCTTGAGTAGCAAGAAAAGGAAGTAAGGGAAATTGGAAGCAGTGCCTAGAACAAAGCCAGAATGAATGAATGAGAAACAGAGCAACAGTAGAATTGATAAATAGATCCGAAAGTTGGTTCTTTAAAGAATAAAATAGACAGCCTGCTAAGGCTAACACGTAAATAGGCGAGCAGAGGCAAATGTACATTAGGAATGAGGGGTCGTGGGGGCACCTGGCTGGCTCAGTGGTTAAGTGTCTGCCTTCGGCTCAGGTCATGATCCCAGAGTCCTGGGATTGAGTCCCTCATTGGGCTCCCTGCTGAGAGGGGAGTCTGCTTCTCCCTCTGCCTACCTCTCCCCCTGCTTGTGCTCTCTCTCTGTCTCTCTCTCTCTCACAAATAAATAAATAAAATCTTAAAAAAAAAAAAAAAGGAATGAGGGGCCGTGTGGACAATTGTAGAGGCCATGAGAATTAAGACACAAATGTGGAGAAATCCCTGCTAATAAGGTTAAAAATATGAATCAATCAATAAATGTTTAGGAAGATGATCTAAAAGAAAAAGATGAGATTCTGTATTGTGTTTTGAGAATATTTCTGTAGTAATTATCTTTAAGTTTTACTTGCGGGGCACCTAGGTGGCTCAGTGGGTTAAGCATCTGCCTTTGGCTCAGGTCATGATCCCGGGGTTCTGGGATCGACCCCTGCATTGGGCTTCCTGCTCAGTGGGGACTCTGCTTCTCACTCTCTCTCTCTGCCTCTCTCCCCACTCGTGCTCTCTCTCTCTCTCAAATAAAATCTTTAAAAATATATATAAAATAAAATAAATCTTACTTGCATTATCTGAGCAAGGAAATTATGGAATAGATTCCATTTCTGTGGAAGTCTATACCATCTAAATACAGATGGTTGGGTTGTTATTGTAAAATAATCAAAGCCGTAGTGAGCTAAACAGTTTTAGATTGAAGAACAAATTTAACCTTCTGTTCAGACAACTGTGGGTATAACTATAACAAACCGTTTTTCTCTCACAGATCCTACGAAACCAGCAAAAAACACTGATGCCAGAATTTAATATAGTTGTGGGGGCAGGGGTGGGAAGAAAGCTATAAAAATGATAAAAATCCTAAGTAAAATATTAATAAGTTGAAGCCAGCAACCAATTAAAATAATGATGTGCCTTGGCCAGTTAGAATTTATTTTAGAAGTACAAAGATGGCTAAACTTTTTTTTTTTTTAAGATTTTATTTATTTATTTGACAGAGAGAGAGGGGGATCACAAGCAGGCAGAGCGTCAGACAGTGGGAGAGGGAGAAGCAGGCCCCCTGCGGAGCAAGGAGCCCGATGTGGGGCTCGATCCCAGGGTCCTGGGATCATGACCTGAGCTGAAGGCAGATGCTTAACTGACTGAGCCACCCAGGCGCCCCATGGCTCAAGTTTTTTAAAAAATCGAATTAATCTCCTTAATAGGTCAAAGGAGAAAAATCATATGATTATCATAAAGACATTTCCAGAAGCACTTGATAAAGTTCAGGCAGTTTTCCTGATTTAAAATTTTTGGTAAAACAAAGAATAGAAGAATCCTTCCTTTATATGGTAAAATACATCAATGTTAACCCATAGCCCTATAGAGCATCTTCCCACTGGAAGCTCATGAGTGTTAAATGAAAAATCTTATTGTCAAAACTTGAGGAAATTCTGGGTCATTTAATTAAGTACTAATGTCAGGAATAAGCCGGAGTACGAGTATTAAGCACTTTTTTGGAGGTTTTATCTAGTAAAATAAGATGCTAAATGAGTATAAATATTAAAAAGACCTTGATATCATTAGATGTAGATGATACAATTACCCATTGAATAAATGAATCATTAATAGAGCTATTAAGAATTCAGTAATGTGGGTAGATAAAATATTCAGCTCTAGCAGTTCAGACAGAATATTTACAATATGCTTGCTTTCTGCCTGGACCATTCTGTCCAGCCAGCTGCCCATGGACCTTCACCTTTTAAATCTGGAACTTCCCTCAGGTCTCCCTTCACTCTTGCCAGCACAGATCCAGAACCAGATTGCCTGGATTCAAATCCCACCTCCACTGCTTTGCTGGAGGGTAGCCATGGGCAGATTACTTAGCCTCTTGGCCTCAGTTTCCTTGTTTTTAAAATGAGGATCAGAAGTATGCCTCTACCCTGTGAATTCTCAGTATGAGCTGATGTTGTTACTCACATCCTCAGGAAACTGACCCCGAGTACTGCTTGCCCTGACTATGCTCTAGTCGTAAGTTCTTTAAGCTGCTGTGACTTGTCATTTCTGTGTGATTTTGATTACTTTTGGTTTCCCTCACTGAACTATAATCTAAAAATTTTTCTTAATTTTTAAAAAGATTTTATTTTTATTTGTGAGAGAGTGAGAGAGCGCAAGAGAGAGCACAAGCAGGGGGAGCGGCAGGCAGAGGGAGAAGTAGGCTCCCTGCTGAGCAAGGAGCCCAATGTGGGACTCAATCCCAGGACCCAGAGATCATGACCTGAGCCAAAGGCAGGTGCTTAACCAACTGAGCACCCAGGCATCCCTGAACTATCATCTTCATATAATAGGACAAGGGTCATTTTTGGTGTTGAAGACCACTGAGCAGTGAGTGCAACGTAGTAGATACTCAACAAATATATACTGAATCAACGGTTATCCACTAATTTTCTTTTTAATCACAACAAATTTGAATGTGTAAATTCTATAGAAAAATTGTAAAATTTCGCATAGGTTAATAAAATAGTTGAATAGATTAAATTTTGTAAAGTACTCCTCTGCTCATTCATCTGCAGTATTAACAATTCTAATAAAAATCATAAGAGTGTGGGCCCCTGGATGGCTCAGTTGGTTAAGCGTCTGACTCTTGATCTCAACTCAGGTCTTCATCTCAGAGTTGTGAATTCAAGCCCCATGTTGGGCTCCACACCACTGGGTGTGAGGCTACTTAAAAAAAACAAGAAAAAGTCATAGAGGGACCTTTTTTGTTTTGCAACCTTAACAAAATGAAGTTTATCTGAAAGAAAAATGTTGATCCAAATAGCCAAGAAACTCCTGAAAAAAAAATGATGAGACTTTGCTTTACATTAAAATGTACGTATTTATTAAAAGGGTGCGTTATTGAAACAATGTGATACTGTTCAAGTCAGAATAAGATCATTATAAGGGATTAGTCTAGAAACAACAAAATACAGGTTTATTGTAGAGAATTAAAATTTTAAAGATATTAAATTAAAAATCTTATCCAATCTCACTAAGTTTGAATTTAAATAGTACAGAAGAAATTTAGTCATATGGGGAAGTGTTTATGTCATTACATTAAAAGAGCAGGTTACAAAACAGTGTATCTCCTTCTATTCTCACAACTCAATGATAACTAGTAGCAAACATATTTTAGCTCCTTCTTTGTGCCAGAAACTGTACCAGATACTTCACTTCTATTTCCTTGTTTAAATCATCTTGTTTTAATCAACCACTTCTGTGAAGTAGATACTGTAATTGACCCTGTTTTATGAATGAAGAAACCAAAGATTGATGAGGCTAGGTCAGTGGCCAAAAGCCAGTAAGTCGTGACAGACAACAGGAATTCAAACCCAGGCCATCTGATTTCAGCACTGTCACTTAATTACATTAGTTACACCAAAATCTTCACTGTGGTTCTCAATGTGTGGTAGTATTCTAAATGACTTCTGTTTATGTTTTGTGATTTTTGTATATTTTCTAGAATGAACATGTTACTGTAATTTTTAAAATGTCAGTGTCCATGTAGATTGGACAGTCATCTGTCAGAGCTATTGTCATTCGATGAAAATAATCTCAAAGATTCCTTTCAAAAAAAAAGTCTTGAAACAGACTTCCATAACTATAATGTAAAGGCAGTGTTCAAATTGATACTTTAATAGGTGGCCCTGAGATAACTGGAAAATAAGACATTGTCCTTTCTATCTTAGGCCAGAAGAGAGCAAATGATCTAAAAATTAGTTGTTAAGACAGACACAAATGAGAATTTATCTCAATCAGTTTACACAGTCCCTTGAACATAATTTGATGTTCTTTAATGACTGCTGAATTATATCATATCTTTAAAAATAATTATTATTGAGGGGTGCCTGCCTGGCTCAGTTGGGAGAGCATGTGACTTTCAGTCTCAGGGTCATGAGTTCAAGCCCCACGTTGGGCATGGAGCCTACTGACATAAATAAAAGTAAAAATAATTATTGAGACAGAATTCACATAACCTAAAATTATCTGTTTTCCAGTGAACAGTGGCATTGAGTACAGTCACAGTGTCGTACAACCACCCGGAAACATTTCCATCACTCCAAAGTAAGCCCCCTTACCCACTCAGCATTTTCTCCCTCTCCCTCCTTCGGCCCCCGATGTGCATTCTGTCTCTGTGGACTTACCTATTCTGGTTATTTGTATCAGTGGAATCATACAATAGGTGACCTTTTGTGTCTGGCTTCTTTCACTTTTGTTTTGGAGGTTCTTAGATTATTTGTATTTTTGGGTCCTTTTGTGTTGTAATATGTGTCAGTATTTTATTCTTTTTAAAAATTTATCTTTAATATTTGAATATTTCCAAATATAGGCAAGCATTTTAGATGTCGCTTAGAGTGAAGTCTCCCAATTTTGAAATTCTGTTAGTGAGCTAAAGTATAAATGTAGATTTATTATTACGGGCGTGAAGTGTTGTACTAATTCGTGATGATTGTAGGACATCCTTTTTTAAGGCTGAATAATATTCTACTGTATGTATATACCACAATTTGTCCATCATCTGTTGATGGACATTTGAGCTGTTTCCACTGTTTGGTTATTGTAGATAGTGCTTTTATGAAGATGCATATACACATCCTTGTTCGAGTCCCTGTTTTTAGTTCTTTGGGGTATACACCTGGGAATGGAATAGTGGGACCATATGGTAATTCTGTGTTCAACTTTTTGATGAGCCACTAAACCGATTTCCACAGCAGCCACACCTCTTTACATCCTCATCAGCAGTGCACAAAGGGCTCTAATTTCTCTACATCCTTGCCAACACTTGTGATTTCCCATTTTTGAAATAAATATAACCATCCTTGTGGGCATGAGGTGGTACCTCATTATGCTTTGATTTGCAGTCTCTAATTAACAATGATGTAGAGCATATTTTCATGTACTCAGTGGCCGTTTGTGGATCTTCTTTGGAGAATTGCCTATTCCAGTCCTTTGCCCATCTTAAAAAATTTTTACTTATTCATTTGAGAGAGAGAGGACAAACAAGGGGAGAGGCGGGGAGGGTCAGAGGGAGAAGCAGACTCCCCGCTGAGCAGGGAACCCGATGCGGGGCTTGATCCCAGGACCTAGAGATCACGACCTGAGCCAAAGGCAGACGCTTAACCAACTGCGCCACCTAGGCGTTCCTCCTTCCCCCATTTTTTAACTGGGTTGTCTTTTTCTTGTTGAAATCAAGAGATATTTATATATTCTGGATACTAGACCCTTAGTACACACCTTTTTTTTTTTTAAGATTTTATTTTTAAGTAATCTCTATACGCAATGTGGTGCTTGAACCTGTGTTCAAGAGTCGCACGCTCCACCAACTGAGCCAGCCAGGCGCGCCTGTACTTATCTTTTAACATTAGATCTTCCTGTCTTGACTTTGGTCTCCCCTTTGTGATTTTTTTAAATCTCCGGTAAATGCTGCCAGGTAGGACATGTCTAACAAAGGGATCTGAACAACTACTGTATTAATGACTGGTTGTGAGGATATTTGGAAACCACAGAGTGTTACACAGCTCTCATGTGGAAGGTAGGATGCCCCTTTTAGTGTTTTTTGCTTTGTCCGTGGTTTGGTTTTGTAGATTCTTCACCCTATAATTCATAGTTAGACACCAAAGAGCCATAAATATAAGGTGAGGAGAATAACCAGGAATGTTTGCTTTTCAGAGTCCTCCTTTTTGAACTTCCACGACTCAGACTGCGAACCCAAAGGACCACCACCCTGTGACTCATTGCTTTCCCTCAACACTGAAAAGATTCTGGTACGCATCTTCCATACATGCCGTCTGTTTTGTGACCTAGAGCACAATGGTACTGGTTTGAAAAGGCAGAGGTCACCTCTGTTTATCAACTAGGAGTTGGTTCCAGTTGGTTCTACCTGCATAAGATAAAGATAGGTCATCTGGTATTCAGTCACATTGAATTATTATGACTCATGAATTGGATGGTTGATCATGCTAGATCTCGGCCTTTTTACTTTAAAGTTCCAGTGTATAAAGGGGGGAGATCACAGCTGACCCTTATTTCTAGAAACTTCATGTATTTGAAGGTATAATATGATCTTATTTTTCCAGCCTTTGCCTGTGTGGGTATCTTTTATGTTTTTAATTATCAATACCAGTCAAGCTGCATAGGAGACCTCTCCACTCCAGGGAGGAGTACCTGGTGCTGTGTGACTTCTGTCTCTGCCTGTCCATGTTAGCACATATGCTCCTTCAGCCTTGCTGCCTCGAGGTGGAAGGCTCTGCTTTTTGCTCACACTTAATTCTCTTAAGCTGAGTGGTTCTTTCAGTGCCCAAGATTAACATATTTTTTCTCCAGGCCTTTTCCTTTAACATCCATGTAGATATTGCTTGCTTCTTTCCTTTAAAATTTCCCTTTAGGATAGTCTTTCTTTCTCCAGGCGAAGCTTTGCCTTTGCGTGTAAGAACTACTGAAAATAGGTAGAAATTGCAAGCTAGAGAATGATCAACAAATTTTACCTAACTCGCTGCCTAGTGATCAGCTTGATATATGGAAAAACTTGAATTAGACTGGTCTCAAGCCAGAATGGGCTATCTTGTAAGGTAGTGAGTTCTGGCCATCACTAAAAATGTTTAAGTAGGAATTGGGTAATCCCCACCTTGGCTAGGCGATTAGATTCTTAGAATTGTTAGGGACCTATCTTCTTACTGACAAGAATTCAAATATTTCCTACGTGTTGCATTTCTGGTTTAAGATGGCACTAGCTAGTAACCTATGGGAGAAAGCTCATCAATCTTGGCCTTTCATTTTCCCTAGGTTGAAAATATGGGAATCGGACTATTCATTTCTTCATTAATTCTCCAGATATTTATTTTACACCTATTATGTGCCAGGCGTTGTGCTAAGTAAGTACTGGGAATACCACAGTGAGCCAGCTAGCCCCAGTCCCTACGCTCGTGACTCCTAGTCACTAACCTGATAATTATACAAATAAATGTAGAAGTATAGCCAAAGGTCAACATAATCTCCCTTAAATTAGAGGGGATCGGGTAGGACAGCTTTCAGGAATTGAAACATAAGCAGGGACCTGACGGGTGGGTTGGAGTTAGTCTGCCAGCAAAGTGGGGCTGTGTATGTAAGCTTCCTTGGTCAGAGCTTCTCGCCACTGTCCACAGAGGATATCGATAGATGCGGTATTAGAAGTGGGAGAGATTCTTTCTGATCAAGAAATCAATTTGTCCGTGCTATACTCTCCTGCCCACTTCTGTCAGGTTTTATTTCTAATAAAATAAGAACACTTCGCTCAGATATGCTCTTCACTATACTCCTGATGTTGTTTGGTAACTGATTTCTTTTTATGGGACTTCATTTTTGGTCTCTTCCCGTATCTTTCTGCACAAAGGCTTGGCAAATGGGAGACTCTCATTGAATACTGGATTTTTTAAGCACTGAAAGCATTATTCATAGACTCCTTTTCTTGGCTGTAAGCAATTTATTAAGCAGAAAAATCTTTGCATCTGTGTGCTTATCCGTGACAGTCTGACAAAGAGGAAAGTCTCGTGCCTGGACACACCCAGGTGTATGTACTGTGATGTCTTCACATGTCCTTAAATCTGCCGCTTATTAAAGCTGTCTCTCGAGGATCCCGCTCCAAGGCTTCCCATAGCCGCTTCCAGCTATGGAGCAGAATGAGAAGGAGCCGCAAGAGGATAGAGTTTCTTTCTGTCATCAGGGTTTTACGGGAAGAAATCGAGTGTTAAACATTCCCGTGGTAGTGGGATTTTCAGATGTTTCATTTTGTCTGGAGTCCTGAATGGAATGAGCATTGATCCCGACAGGGGATGCCCTTCTGGCCCATAGCTTCTAACTTGTGTTCTAACCCCAGAGGTAGCTTATTCGTGACCTGTTTTATTTATTTTTTTTAATTTAAATTCAATTAGTTAACATATAGCATATTATTAGTTTCAGAGGTAGATGTCAGTGATTCATCAGTTGCATGTAACACCCAGTGCTCTTTACATCATGTGACCTCCTTAATGTCCATCTCCGTTACCCCATCCCCCCACCTCCCCTCCAGCAACCCTCGGTTTGTTGAGTCTCGTATGGTTTGCCTCCCTCTCTGATTTTGTCTTGACCTGTTTTATAAGCATCCTAAATACCATGCTATATCTAAACATCAGTCTAGATTTTGAGAGTACAGGGAGTATAAGTGGAAGTGCCTTGTTACTATTATTTGAGTCAGTGAAGCCCAAGGCGCCACAGTTCATTACTGCTCATGAACACCAATCATTAGCTGAATAGCACATATACTAGTTGGAAGAGCATCTCATGTAAAATTATTTGGCTAATACAGGCCTGTAGGCATCTGTACTATGCATTTTTAAAAAAGAGGAACTCAGTTAATTGGGGTGTCACTGGGTTCTAATCCTGTGGTTTGCCAAAAGCCACAAATCTTTAGTCTCTCTCTTAGTTTTTTGCTGTATCTTGTGTGTGTGCAAGTTTTACTCATGTCTTAGGCGAATCTAGTATGAAGTAATCACTTTAACGTGTACCCTGTAACTAAGGGTATCACAAGTTAGCATCAACAGTTGAATCTTCTGGCGAAGTGACAGCTGTAGTATCAGACATGATTTGTCTCCAAAACACTATAGAGCCGTCATTACCCACAGTAGACCAGTACTGCCTATAAAATCACTCCAATTACTAAGCTAACTTACTTATTTCATTTTCCCCTGGTTCGCACTCTTGTTTTAGCTTTCCTGCCAAATGTGCATGTCTGTATAATTTCTTCGTAGGCAGATCTACTGCCTTAAGTAGGAGGGAGATGTTCATCATCTGCTGTGCTTTTTTCACTAGAATGTCGTGTTTCTTGGTCAGATTTTGTTGGTCCTTTGGTGGCATCATCTCTGTACAACTTGTAGGTCTTATTTTAAAAATATTTTTAGTTAAAAAACAACGTCCTGTCATCCAGCCTCATTGGAGGACTGTTGGCTAGAATGTGATCTTTGCAACCTGAACAAGGTCATTGAATAGTTTCTGAAAACATGGAGGGAGCATGAAGCAGCCAGCAGGATGGATCCCTATGGAAGTGAAAAGAAACTTGTTCTTAGAAACAGAACCCCTGGGGCACCTGGGTGGCTCAGTCGGTTAAGCTCTGGACTCTGGGTTTTGGCTCAGGTCAGGATCTCAAGAGTCATGGGATTGAGCCCTGCACTGGGCTCTGCGCTCAGCTCGGAGTCTGCTTAAGATTCTTTCCCTCCCCCACCCCCTCTGCTGCACTTCCCCCAGCTCGTGCGCTCGCTGTCTCTCTCTCTCAAATAAATCAATCAAAAAAAGAAAGAAACAGAACCACTAATGATAGGGGAGGAGACAAATCAGTTATACACAAGCTATGTGTATGAAGTGCACAATTGGTGTTTATTAAAGTGAAGCTTTTCTTGCTTCCATATAAATTAAATGGAGCTTTAATTTTTTAAATTGCAGGTCTTCATTGTAAGCTTTATCTTCATTTGCCATAAGCTAAGTCATATGTTTGTTTCTGTTTCAGAGCCAGGCCAAGTCTATTGCAGAACAAAAGAGATTCCCGTTTGCTACGGATAATGACAGCACAAATGAAGAGCTAGGTGAGATCTGAATCTGGGAGAGGGGGTATTCCTGGGGCATTTGCCTAGAATTTATGATCTTGGGTAGGGCATTCAACCTTTGTGTGGGTCCGTGTGTTCTATGTCAATATAATACGAAATGGAGAAAATACAAGGTCTGCAGGGAATGATTGGTAAGGACCTCGGTGTTTCTCTGGAAATTAACAATTATGGTACCGAGTCCTTAGGAGCACTTATCATTCATTGAAAGGTAACTTGTGAAAGCAGAGGAGACTCCCACCTACCGTAATCTGCTGTGTAATAGAATAGCTAGGTTTAAGTCAGTTTTACCGTGAGTCCCGTCAGTTATTGTTGGGTCTAAGAAGGTGGGTGTAGAAAGTTTGAGTTCATTCAGATCTGCAGAAGGGTCCTGCAGTTTGGCTTGTTGGGGGCCTGTTTTCAAATAGGCTGGTTCCGCTAGGGTCTGATAGGCTCATTGTCAAGTCAGCTTGCTGTTGAAGGAGTGGAAACAAAATTGAATACAGGACTGAACAGGGCAGCTGGACAGACTTCACAGAAGCATGTGCACCTGCCTGGTGCCTGGTGGCCTAAAGTGCCTTTGGAAATGCTTTTCTAATTTACATAGAACTATTGTATCATTTCTGTAGCCATGTGCATTATACCTTAAGACAGAGCACCTTGGGACGCCTGGCTGGCTTAGTCGGTAGATCTCACGACTCCTTATCTTGGGGTCGTGAGTTCAAGCCCCACATTGGGCCTAGAGCTTACTTAAATAAAATACTGAGTACTTCTTATATTGGCTCCTTTGCTCTGTTAGTGCAAATAAGAGTTGACTATTTTGAAAGTATTAATCACTTTTTGGTGATATTCTTTGAGTAGGTTTTGAGAATTACCTGTTAAGAAATCAGATTTGGTCTTTTCTGGGGTCCTTGGGTTCTGATCAGCCCCATATTCATTTATTAAGTCATGAATTAAGGGCCCAGGCTGTGCCAGGCCTGTTCTATGCTCTAAGACTAATCCTACTAGACCTCTATGCCCTGAGCTGGCTTAGGATCTGTCATATTACAGTATTTTTTCCTTGGAAGAGCAGCTTCTGTCGACACATGTGTTGCTGGGAGATGTGGAATTGCTGAGCAGTAATGATTTCTGTGAGAATTCCAGTGTTTTCTTTATGTCTTTGGACTGCCATAACAAAATTTAGATCTTAATAGTTATTTATAGTTTTGCAAGATTTGGATTTTTTTTTAATGGATAGTTTCGGGTTTTTTCTCAAAAAAGTGTTTACTTTTAGATAGAAAGATTTGAGAGCTGCATTTGATTTTATGTAGTGGAGTTCAGCAGCCTAGTCATGGAGAACAATTTAAACATGATCCTAAGTACAGTCATATTTATCTCTTAAAAACTGTATCCATTTTTACAGGTCACTTATTCATTT
The DNA here is from genome assembly GCF_017311325.1 of Ursus maritimus. Taxonomy (NCBI): domain Eukaryota; kingdom Metazoa; phylum Chordata; class Mammalia; order Carnivora; family Ursidae; genus Ursus; species Ursus maritimus. The sequence goes on along the minus strand of NW_024426885.1, from coordinate 67,569,603 downwards.
GTTCATTCCACAGATATTTACTGGTTGTGGGGAGAGACATAGGAAATTCTAAAACTTTAGATCTGAAAGAAATGTTAGAAGATGTTCTACAGGCTTGTTAGGCAAGACCCGGAGAGTAGGGAGAAATGGCTGAGGTCCCCATGATCACCCTGCTGGTGGCTGGCAGAGCCAAGCCCAGATCTTGGCTTTCTGATATATCGCCATCTTCCTGCCTTCAGAGAAGAACAAGTTTACATTTCCATCCCTGTTCATGTAATCATCCAGAAATTCAAACCATTTTTGCAGTCCAGCCCAATACACAGCAGTTTTGGTACAGCCTTGATTTCAGGGGAGTGTGTTAGGGTGGGTCTCAGAGCAGGCAGCCTGGATCCTTTGTCTCACCGTACACTGTGTTTGGACAGTTTGTTCAACTGCACTATGCTTCATCTCCTTGTCTTTGAACGGGGATAATAACTGTACCTGCCTCATCGTGATCGAGGAGTAAATGAGTTACTACATGGAAATGTCCAGAGTGCCATGCACATAGCCGTCACTGTTGTTCTTACTGCTAATACTCCTGGCCTCTCCCCAAAGGTGTCTCTGCTTACCTTGTTAGCTGATGCATCTGAATGTATCCATTCTTATTCTTCCACTTATGAGTTTGACCTTAATTTATCTTTTCAAAGAAATTACGACAAACCAGCCCTCTTTATTTTGACGAATGCCCCCAAAGCTCTTGTCTTATTATGACACTCAATGCTTTTGAAGTTTACTTTTCTCAGGTTAGTTATGGGGACACTCTAAGTCTCTTTCTACATTGAATGTTTTTACTACTTTTAACTCTCAGGAAATTTCAGCTCTTCACGCCAGTAAAACTTTTAGTGGTCTGTCTCCTTGAACACCTCTAGGATTGGAGCATTGTGATAAAGCTTTTTTGCAAAGAAATATGATCAGAATAGTATTGTGTTGAGTGAGGAATACAGTTTTTTCAGGGATATTTGGGGATTTAGGGCAAACTTTATAGATGAAATGTAATCTAGACTATCAATAATTTATTGCATTCTGGACCGGTGAAAAAATTTAGTCCAAGTATTGCCTTGTATTAAGAGGTTGTCATGGCTCTAATTTCAAAATACCAATTACTGACACAATTTGATCAGAAACTACGTGTTTATCTTTAGTGTATATTTTGAGTAGCGTTTTGACTGTATTTTGAACAGAAGAGGTAGGAAAAAGACTACTGTTGCGTTGCAGTCGTGTGAATTAAGCATTCTATTAATATATATTAATTGGAGCCTGTGCTTTTGTTCTTACTCAGTAACTGGCAGTAAGTTCAGCAACCCCCAAGGATTGAGATTTTTGAGGCTATTTGGGTATTTCTCATAACTTTCACAGTAAAATCACGTTGCCATGTTATGTGGGCTTTATTCAGGCTCATTACTAGCTCTTCTGATGTATTGACAGGAGACATCATAAAGGTTATTCATATTTGAAAGTGAGTGATGGGCCTAGAAAAAGATAATTACTTCTTATAGGCAATGTTTTATGGATGGCTTTAATAATTTAAATCTTGAGAGCGCTGGAAGGCTGATACCAGGTGCCGAATGGTGGAAGAATTCAAGTACATCTTATAACTTGCAGGTTTTCTTTAACTGCTTCTGGTCCCCAGAGCTGCAAGTTAGGACTCAGCCAAGAATTTAGTTACTGATTCCACTCAGAGATCCTTCATTCTTTCCTTTAATATTTTTGTATTTTGTTTCATAGCTATTGCCTATGTGTTGATTGGCAGTGGACTCTATGATGAAGCGATAAGACATTTTTCAACAATGCTTCAGGTAATTTTTCTCCGTAATTATGAAATTTCAAGTTAGTCATGACAGAAATCTGGACTTATGTGTAGCTAAGGCGCTGCAAGAATGCGTTGCTTTTAGGATCACATAAGAGTGAAGGAAATCAGTCCCAACTGAGCACTTTCTTGGAGTAGGCCTTGAAACAGTGCTCTCGTTTAATCTTTGCAGTATTAACTTTGTTTTAAGTGAGGAAAGTGAGATCAAAAGAGGTCAAACAGTTGCTCACAGTCTCCCCACCATTAGCTGGAAGACGTGGGACCCAAATGCAGTTTAAAAGAAAAAAAAAAGCTAGCTTTAGTTCACTTTCCTCTCTACCATGCTATCTCCCAGAAGATGTGGATGCTGGAAATTCTTGGACGTCCATATGTTCACTTTCCATGCAGGAGCTGATCTGCATGGTTCCACTCGTGGATTTATTTCTCGCCACAAAGTGTAATTGTGGGACTCTTCAGTGGAAGTACTAAGCCTTTTCTGATTGATGGCCGTATTAAAATCTGGCTAAGATAAAAGGCTTGAACAAACATCTAAGAGTTGCAAGGGAGACCCGTAATGCAGCCTTACATTGTTGGCCTTATATCCCTTATCTTTATTTAAGTGCTCTTGTGGTGCTGACCATTATTGATAGTTGTCGACGTGTCTGTGCAGTAGACTACAGTGAAGAAATGTGGTCTTTCGAGTTGAAGATGCCCATGTCTACTCCCCCTTGCTCCTGGCTAGCAAGTTATTTTATCTCCTGGCTCATGGACATAATAACCATAACCTCCAAAAATATTCTTGTTAGGTTTTTTTTTTTAAAGACTTTATTTATTTATTTGGCAGAGAGAGAGGCAGCGAGGGAGGGAACACAAGCAGGGGGAATGGGAGAAGGAGAAGCAGGCCTCCCGCTGAGCAGGGAGCCCGATGCGGGGCTTGATTTCAGAACGCTGGGATCATGACCAGAGCTGAAGGCAGACGCTTAATGACTGAGCCACTCAGGCGCCCCTTCTTGTTACGTTTAAATGAAATATTCTATAAAGTCCTTAGTACCCATTGCCTGGCACATAATAAGTGATCAGTTAATTTTAGCTTCTCAAAGTACCATTCTAGCATATTCCTAGTTATAGAACAAACAGATAATTTATAATCCAGCAGGTAAACTTCGTTTGAAATATCAATTTTGAAATTCGTGTTCTACTTTTTTTTCTTCTTTAAACATAGAATTAATTATATTGACAATTCTGTCTTCATTCTCAAAAAAATCACAGATATTTTTAGTGATTACTTTGAAGTCCTCAGATCCACCCGGTTGTGTGTTTGAGTGCTCATATGGAATGACAGTCTTAAGTGGTGTTTAAAGTATGAAGGGTAGATTATCAGTAGTTTTACAAATCGCCTTTCTGGTAGACACTGCAGTATTTAAAAAGGTAAGCAAGCACTTCATACAGTGAACACTTGACCCTGGTTTGAACGGGAGGTTTTGGTACATTTATAGGAGAAATGTTGGTTAATCTGTGGTAACTAATAGCAGAAAACAGTGAGAGCTTGAAGATATTACCAGTGCATTCAACTTTCTGACAAATACTATTGTCGTAGTTGAGAGCAATATAAAAATGTTAAAGAACTCTAAATAATAAAAAATTTCCTAATTCTGCCACCCCACCATTATTGAAATTTTTTGCTTATAACCCTTTCAAAGTTTGCATTTGTGTTTTATAATCTGAATATGTCTACTATTTTGTATTACTTTTCCACTGAATTTTATACTCTGTTTTTCAGTATTTCTCTCTAATCTTATGCTTTTAATGGCTCTATACTATCCCTCGTGTTGTCCATTTATTGTTGTAAAACTCCTTTCTCTTGCAACTGCATTCAGAAAGTAGATCAAAATTTCTCCCTTTGTGCCAAGAAAAGGTGTTAATATTGAAGTCTGATAGAGCGTGCTCGTCAATCTGCAGTATAATGGGTTGCTTGCAAGTGGGACATTTTTCTTTGAGAATATGCGGTTTATAAGGTGGGACTCCTTTTCTGTGGATTCAGGATGTTGAGGGGGCAAGAACAGAGGATGGGGAGCAGTAGAAGTTCAAATACTTCTGGCCCACAGAAGACAGAGCTGGGTGACCATTTATAACATATTTTTATATAAGAACAAGAGCACCTTTGGCTTTCCTGCAGGTGCTTTTCTTGGTGATTTCTGTCTTCTCTCCCTTTATTTTGGTGCTTCCCAGCGTTTTCCACATCATGACACAGGTGGAAAACCCTGTTTGCGTGACCCGCGGGAGTCAACAGAAGCAAATTTAGAGGCATCCGGTGGGGCTCGGTGAAAATTTGTCACATTTTCCTTGTGTTATGTAACTATGATAAATACAGGGATATAATGATTGATAAAAAAATGCTGGCATTCTTATTAAAAAAATTCTTTTCTAAAAATTATTTTTTAGATTTTTATTTATTTATTTATTTATTTGAGAGAGAGAAAAAGAGGAAGCACGAGTGGGGGGAGGACAGAGGGAGAGCGAGAAGCAGACTCCCTGCTGAGTAAGGAGCCTGACGTGGGGCTCGATCCCAGGACCCTGGGATCACAACCCGAGCCAAAAGCAGACGCTTAACTGACGGAGCCACCCAGGTGCCCCTGTTCAAAAATTTTAATAAGAAGCTCAGTCCTGCTTTTCCAGATAAAACTTTTCCATGTTAGGTTTTATATTTGAAAGTGATGCACATGATTCCTATTTAAGAGCTTTTCGTTATTTTCTTCAAATTCTTGATAGCCAAACTCATCAAGAAACTGCACAAGTAGGGGGTAGCCAGTATCCAAAGAAGAGTTAGTGCTCTTTCCCCAGTTGACTAAAACTTCTTTTCATACCATGAATCAGAATTTGCAGAAGTCAGCCTCTTCAAATTGTATTTTAAAAACATGATCTTTCTTTAAATCTAACTGCTCTTCCTTTTCTTTTACTGGCGAATGTAGTGGCACTGTTTCTTGCGGTAATGACGTTGGTTTTTGTCCCAGCAATGTTTTTCCATGGCCAGGGTTCAGGAGGGTGGTTTGCTCACCCCTGCTGTGTGGCTGCCACCCTGCCGCCCTTCCCTCTCCACGCTGGGACCGGCCTGAGTATGGCCGCAGAACCTGCCGCTGGGTGTGCACCTGTTCCTTGTAGGGCCCTCCACACCTGCAGAAACTCTGTATCTTTAAGCCAGCCAACGGTCTCTAGCAACTCTGCAGTGGCAGCTCCTGGCACACAAACTTTTCAGGGTTTTTGAATTCGTGAGCACTTGACAAAACTTTTCTTTTGGACAGCCCGGGACTTCCAGTATGCAGCAGCAGAGTGTGGAATCTGATTCCATTCCTAGGAAGCTGAAAACAAATGGCACCATGAGAGCTCGATTGTATTAGAGTCACCATTTTTATAACATCGTGTAATGTGACATTGGGATCTGCGCATGAGGACTGCTTACATTCCGAAATGACCTTTTGATGTAAAGCTTTGAAACCTTGCTTTTGTCTTAGCTGTACCACGAGGAGCAAACTTAGATGATATTTCCACGGTCTCTGTTGTTGTGAGCTGTGTGTTTGAGTAGTTATTTAACTACGGGATAGTTGGTACATCTATGAAGGAAAAAAGTGCTCCTCGGGGTTTCTAACTGAACACAGTTTCAAAGCTTAATGGAGCTGTCAGACTGCACTGAAAACTCTTGATTTAAAAGCTTGTGCATTCGTGTTGGCTGTACATCAGTGTCCTTCCTCCCGTGTCAGTGCATCGGTGACAGTGCTCTTGGAAAGTGGAACCATTCCCCAGCTGCCATGCTTCTTTGGTCCCCTTCCAAGGCTCAGAAACATGAGTATTGCAAAAATCGAATAAGATCTTTGTTATTAATTGTGTGACCTTGAGCTCATCTGATTCGGGTAGAACTGAATTCATAAAAATGTTTGTTTCTTATTTTACATTAGCAGACAAAGTGTGAAACATGACTCTGCATACCATTTGTAAACATCCTTCTCGTAATTAGGTACATGGGTCTGCCACTTGGGCAAAACGGAATCCTCATTACATTGCCGTGCGGTGACTTTTTTTGACTTAATTTGTCTTCAATCCAGTGACTTTTGAATTCTAATCAAAAAGCCAGCCTTGGTGGTGGAAAAATAAATATTTATAAAATTTAAAGTCACTATATAAATGGTATAATGAGGTTAGGAAATTAGGCCTTTTTGGATGTGAAAAGATCGATGTCTTGGGAATTGAGACATCTAAGTGTACATGACTCCAGTAAGGTAACTGTCTTATTATACCATGATTTTGCATTTGCATAAAGTAATATTGGAAGATTGAAATACTAGTTTTCCTTCAAATCGTTTAAAATTCTGAACACTTGATAAAATGTAAATATTATTAGACTTATATACTCAGAAATATTTTGAAAAATGAATATTCTGAGCCCAGTTTGCTTTTAGAAATAGACATTGGCTTTTATTTGAAAATACAATTCATTATGACATTTCATAAATAGTCTTGACTTCTTGTTAACATCCAAAGCCAATGATAGAATAATAAAGCTATATCAATCAAGAAAAGTAATCAAATCCATCATTTACCTTTAGGAAATCTTAATGCTAGATTATAACTGAGATAACAACCACAATGATCCTTTACAGATACACCTATTTAGGTTTTCTGTGTTTAATTTATTCTTTCTTTTTAGAATTTTTTTCAACAGCATAGAAGGATATATCATTACTGTTGTTGTTAAATAATAGATTTATTTCTTTTCTTGATTCTGTCACTGGCAGAATGGAAAATCCCTGCTGTGGTCATGATGAGACCACGTGGGGGATCCAGAGGGAGGGCTGGGGAGGCCCTATAGGGCCACCATGGCGCTCTCTGCCAGCGGGGGCTGCACATAAAATCCTCAGAGCCAAAATAATGATTGCTGAATGCAGGAAGTTGTCAGTGTTCAGATATTTTAACTGTTGCAAACTTTTGAATGGCTGTTTGTTAAAAGTTTCACATTTTGTATTGCCGTAAACACGGTACAGCTGCCACAGCAGGCGACCCACCTGAAGCCACCCCTGGGGCACATCCGTCATACAGCTTTGCCTTCCCGACCACCGGATCTGGCTTTCTACCAATGACTACCCTAGTGTTTCCGCCCAGCTCGTCCGCTTGCTTCCCCTATGAGAAGAGGCCAGGCTGAGCTGGCTTTGATCTGATGTCTTTAATATGCACTGAGATATTCTTAGCTGCCTAGGACATGGCCAGGGTTTGTGGCTGGCTAATAACTGATATAGTAAGACTTATGTGTCAGGCACTGTGCTAGAGGCCACAGAGCCAAACATGACAAGACATTACCTCGATATTGTGTGCCCGTGGGTGACAAATGTGCAAATGCAAAATAATAAGAAGAGAATTACTTTAATGGAGTTATATCCATGAAGAGGTTTCAGCTCGACTGCACGCTCTTCCCAGATCCCTCCACATACCCCAACACTGAGAAAGGATCCCGAGTTGTGTTCCAGTGTTGCCCAGATCAGTGTGGCACCCTCTCCACAGGGCTACATGAGTCCACTGCTCCTCACATCTGTGTGCTTCCTTCAGCACCAGCTCTAGCTGGATACCTCCCAAGTACCTCTGGCGTCCATCCACTTCTCCTGGCTCTGTTCACACTACAGCCAAGCCATGTTATCTGCCAGATTACTGGCATCCATGGTTTTCCTGGCTTCTCACTTCATACCCTCCACACGTATGTACGCCTTCCATACATGTGCACTTTAAACACACACATACTTTGCTGTTGCTTGTAGGTTAAAGATTAAAATCCTTACGAAGGTCCCTGCCTACCTCTCCAGCCTTATCTTGGAGCAGATGCTATGCTCCCTGCTTGCCTTGGGGCCTCCTCTGCCTGGACCAGCTGCTCTGAGATTCCCTCACTCCCTGACACAGTTCAGCTCAAGTACTTCTTCCTCAGGAAAGCCTTCCTAACCGTGTCTATCTTTATGCATTTTCCAAAAACACCGTTTACTACTACAGTGCTTACTAAAGATGTAACTTTACATTTACATTTGTGATTCTTTGGCTACGCTCCAGGAAGGCCAGAGTCTTGCCTTCTGTCTTGTTTTTGCTTACTGTAGTATTTCTAGCACATGGAACCGGACATAGCTAATAGCTGGCCCTAAGTAAATATTTGTTGACTGAGTGACTAATGTCCATACAACATGTAGTAGGAACTGAGGCTTATTTATTTTCCAGGGGAGTCTGGAAGGAGTCAGAGGAGAGATAGTGTTGGAGCTGAGGCAGTGGGTGGGCGTTCCGGGCAGGTGGGCTAGCATCTACAATGCCCTGAGCTTGGGAGAGCTTGTGTCTAGAGAACTATGAAGTAATGCTGATTTCTAGAGTATGAATTATGGTTGGAAGATGGAAGGCGATGAGACTCAACAGTAAGGCAGGAAAATGATCGGTATTTTCTACAAAAGCACTTAGATGTTACCTCATTGTTTTTCCAATAGTGGTTGCAACGTTTTAGTAGGGACTGAAATTGATTGGCAAGTGAAGACTAGCACTTTTTAAAAAGTGAAATACACTAGAATAGAAAATAGGTTGCATTATAAATAGTAAGACTAGGTTTGACTTAGTGCAACTTTTATTTCTGATGCGTGTATGTGTGTGTGTGCATGTTGTGTATGTATGTATGTGTGTACTGGGTTACAACGTAAACTGTGGGTTAGAGTAAAAATGTGTTTGAATGGGGGCTGTTGGAGGTGTTGCAGAGCCTAGGAATAACTTCAGCCAGGATGACATGATCATACTTCGTTGCTAGGTGACTCGTAGTGTGGGTCTGGAGACTAGATGGGAGGAACAGGAACATGGTTAAGTTGGTTGCAGTAGCGTAAGTGAGCGAGGGAGGCGTCCAACAGGGCAGTGCCTGGTGCACCGGGTTGGGGTTGGGGGGAAGCAGCAGGTGTATTCAGAGGTGAGACTGCTGGGATTTCCTGAGTAGGCATGTTGGCGGGGAGATGAGGATGACCCCCTGAGTGGCTGGCCCTGGCACAGGGTGTACAGAGATGCCACTTCGGTAGAAGAACTATTTATTTAAGTACACTTTTTTCGAACTTACCCCTTGGTCATCATAATTTTTTTTTTTTCACTCTTAGGAGGAAAGATTCTTAGGTAGTCTGTTTTGAGATGTTACAAATCTGAGAGTAGGTGTTCCTCTCAGTAGAGAATATCCTCACAGGGGAAGAGCCGTGTGGGCTCACTGCTCCTGCCCCATCCTGGACGAGGGGCTGTTCTTTGTGTTCTGTCTCCTGGCAGGCACAGTTGCTATGGAAACACATGAAGTCAGTCTTCGCTTTATTTCTTCATCGGATCGCTGTTTTTCCTGCTCCTCCTCTCCCTCTGTACCTGTATCCCTCTCCCTCCAAACTACTTGCTCCGCCTTTTTTTTTTTTCAAGCCAGGGAGGATATTTAAATGTTTAAAATCTTATCTCTGCATGGCAGGATGATAGGGTGCCCTTTACTTTCTTTTTTGTGCTTTTCTTGATTTTCTAAATTTTCTGTAATTTGTAATATTCCAACTATTTATTTGATAAAATTTTTTATTTGTACTAAAAATTTCTCTTTTCTATAATGCATATTACCTAAAACATCTTTTTTTCTGATTACAAATGTATACACCTTTGTTTTAAGCCATGAAAAGGAATACAGCAGTGTAGTAAGTGGAATGGGAACACATCTAGCAATCCCACTCCCAACAGAAAATTACTGTTCGAATTTTGGAGCGTTTTTTTCTGTGTACATACTGACCCACACAATCATATGTATTTATAAAAGTAATTGCTGTTCCTCTGTGGTTCTGTTAACTTGTCCTTTTTTCCATTTAGTGAATAGCATGGGGCCTTTCATGCCAGTCACGTGTAAGTTATAAATCACAATTCCAAACAGAACTCTGTGGAGCCAGGGAAGTGACTTCAGTGAGCAAAGTGCATTGTCGTGACCTCGAGGTGATGGGTGGGCTTCCAGTAAACTCATGAATACACGCCCCTCATCTAAAGAGGTGGCCAATACTTAGCTCTAGTTTGTTTTTTTCATACAAGAATGCAAAAATATGGGCTTATCTTTGGTTTTTTTTTTTTTTTAAAGATTTTATTTATTTATTTGACAGAGATAGAGACAGCCAGCGAGAGAGGGAACACAAGCAGAGGGAGTGGGAGAGGAAGAAGCAGGTTCACAGCGGAAGAGCCTGATGTGGGGCTCTATCCCAGATCGCCGGGATCACGCCCTGAGCCGAAGGCAGACGCTTAACCGCTGTGCCACCCAGGCGCCCCGGGCTTATCTTTGTTGCACATTTTGATTTTTCAAGAGAAGTTAGAGATCTGTTATTGCTTACTTGAATTTTTCCAATTTTTATACACCATGAGCCAGTCTGCTGGCAGCCCAGCCAGCATTAGTTTGCCACTTGATACAGGTGTACTGTTTAGCCTTTTTTTCCCAATATATGGCATCTTCTCCTTTAGTCCTTCTCATTCACTCGTCGTTGAGGTTGATGTGTCTTTTTCTGCAATAGGGGCAGACTCCCTGTCTCAGATTTGAAACTGAACAGTAGATAAGTCTATAAAATGCCTCATCTGGTACTGTTCTCTTAGATTCTGCTTTTTGTTTTTTTAAGACTTTATTTATTTGGGGGGGGGCAAGCAAGAGCAGGGGGAGGGGCGCAGGGGGAGTGGCACAGGGAGCCTGATGCGGGGACTCAATTCCAGGATCCTGGGATGATGACCGACTGAGCCACCCAGGCGCCCGTTTTGTTAGATTCTTTAGCAGTGTCAAGAGTTTCACCCCAGAACGTATAGCCAGAGGCCGTTTATTCTTCTTTCTTAATGTAGGGGAAGGCTTCAGAGAAGCGGTGGAAATTGCAGAGGCTAAATGTAGAAGAGAGGCGTTTCCCTCAGGAGGTGGGATGGTTCATACCACCTGTTTGGGGAGGTGGTGGCGGGGCAGTGGACCCCGTCCCTGGGCCTGAGGGTGGTTTCATCTAGTCCACCTGGGGCGGCTTGCAGAAAGGGTCTGGTTCCTATTCTGACACATAGTGTAAAGGACTGCATTAACCCCAACAGACTGTGGAGTTGACTCATTTCTTGTTGCTCGATGGGGCTGGCACCGAGAGGTTCTTCCCTTTTCAGATTACTTCATGAGTGGGAGGGGGACAAACGAGGAAGAGGCACTACCAAGTGCTTCACTCCTAACCATTTACTTCCCCAAGCCTCCGTTTCCCCTGTGAGACACGATCTCAGATGCTGCTGATCATAGGGTTGTTGGGAGGATTGCATTTTAAACGAGACGACCATGTGACAGAAACTAGCACAGGGCTCCCTAATGTTGGTTCTCTTTAGTATTTTTTAATGCAAATTCTCCTTAATGTGTCTCATACAAATGACCTTCAAGAACACAGGCTCTTCTGGTTGGGGACTGCGTGTATCCACATATGTGTGGTGGCAGCAAAAAGTAGAGCTTGTCACTTGGGGCATTAATATGCTTTAAGCAGAAACTGATTTTTTTGTTTTGTTTTGTTTATAGTTTTTGACGTGTTTCTGTTTTGGTCTGACTAGGAGGAGCCTGATCTGGTTAGTGCAATTTATGGCCGAGGGATAGCCTATGGAAAGAAGGGACTACATGTGAGTATGGAATAGCTCCGCTTGCCCTAGTGCCTACATGACCTGACCCGGACCAGGGCTCCGACAGAACCACTCCCTGTTCATTGAGCTCTGATGGACATGCGGTGGTGTCACACCGGTTCCCAGATGAGAAAATGGCAGGAGAGAATGTACTCAAGATCACATGCCTAGGAAGGGTAGGGTGGGACTGGGAATCTCTGGCCAGGGCTTCTGGAAGTCAGTCTCACCACACCTTCTACTCCAAGAGGACAGCCTTTGCCAGCCTAAACTTTATTTGGTGATGAGCTAGACATAGACCAAGGAAAGCATGAAACCTTGACTGAATTCCTAAGAAATATTCATTGGTAAAAGTGGAGTCTAGGTATCCACAGGGCAGTAAGACTTAGACTTTTAGTTTTTTTCACAACTTTTAAAGGTTGAATAAAATAACAAAAGGGGGTTTTTTTGTAAAATTTATTTTTATTTGTTATCGTATATTATACTTTCTCCAGATAAGTATATTGTTGTAGTCCCCTTATTTCTCTGGGGAATGTAGAGAGAAGGTTATAATAGATCTATTTTATTTTTTAAAATATTTTATTTATTTACTTGAGAGAGAGAGAGCACAAATGGGTGGAGGGGCAGAGGGAGAAGCAGACTCCCCATTGAGCAGGGAACCCGATGCTGGGCTTGATCCCGGGACCCTGGGTTCATGACTTGAGCTGAAGGCAGACACTCAACTGACTGAGCCACCCAGGTCCCCCAGTAAAATAAATATATTTTAACTCAATAAAGGCACCATGGTATAAAAATGAAGATTTTCCTGAGATTATATAGTAAATAATGAAATAGCTTAAGATTCGGATTTCCATATTGTCAGTCTAGAACATTATACATGAACTTTTCTGTTGTCTTATTGTATATTAGAAATATTCAAATAAAATGATGATTGAGGGAGAAAAATCACTTTTGTGTCTTTGCCATTTTAAAAAATTGTACTATTCGGGTGCTGTCCTATTGGAGAAATTTTATATATTATTTGTATACTTCTAAGACAGAGGACTGAGAATGAGCTCAGATTTGGGGATGACAGAGGTGTTAGGAAGGAAACAGTGTTACGCGAGAGCATCAGTAAATGACTGAAGTTGCCTTAGTAAAGTTCAGAGATAAGCTTCTTCCTAATTCTCATCTCTAATTTTATATCTCAACATGAAATTTGCTTATATCTTTAATGTGTTTTTAATGTAAAAGTAACATGCTCATATTTTTAATATAAGAATAACCTGCAAATTTGAAAGAGAACTTACTTAGACTTGCTAAGGTGTAGGTGTGTGGGCGTAGGGGTTTCGACTAACACTGACTCGGCCCCTTGCTGTCCCCACATTGCCACTGGTCAGCATCATTCTGCATGCTGGTGTCCATCCACATCCTCATCCCTCGAAATTCATTGATTTAATATTTAAATAGGTTAAATTTAGAAAATGTCCTACCATGGAACTGGTCACATGTAGCCAGGTCTAATGGGCTGTTGATGGGCAGGTAGACTTGAGTGAGTTAAATAATTATAATATAACTTATTTAAACCAGAAGATCTTTTGTACAGACACGAAGTTCATATTTACTTCTCAATACATAGTTATATCATTACTAAATTATTAGTTTTTTCAGAAGAACTATTCAACCTGGTTTTGTGTAACAGTGTATCTTATACTGAGCTAATGCCTTTTCAAGGACATTAAGAATGCTGAGCTTGCTCTGTTCGAACTGAGCCGAGTAATTACCTTGGAACCAGATCGTCCAGAGGTATTTGAACAGCGAGCAGAAGTGAGTGTGGTTTTCTTTTTCCCTCTGTCATTATTGGACTGGTTGAATCTGAGATTTTTTTTTCCCCTATTATCTTATTACTTGTAAATTTTAAAGCTCCCTGATACCTATTGCGTTTTCCTCTGTAGGTACCGAATGCCTTTAAACATGGTTGAAATTACTAGAAAACTATGGGCTGAGTGATACTCCCGATTTAACATTTAATAGTAATATTTAGTATAAAAATATGTGGTTATGACATGTACTACTGTCAGTGTTCATTGAAAAATATATCACATATCATGTTTATTATAAATATATATGACATACTTGAGCAAAACTCTATGACATGATCAAAATGAAATTTATAACCATTAGAAGTGTGCACATAGTGTGTGCGTGCGCATGTGCGTGTGTGTGCGTGCGTGTGCGCATGTGCGTGTGTGTGTACGCTTATATGGAATTCTTGTGAGACGTACTTATCTACATAGAGAGGTAGATCAGGTGAGGGTGACCGCAACCAGTTCTTGAAGGAACTTAGTACTTGAGGTGGAAACAGAGGTAATGTGGTGAAAATACCAGGTAGTACTTGTGACAGGAGACACTTGGAGGAGGTGCTTCTTTAGGCACAGAAAGGCGTGTCTGGGGGCTCTGGGGGAGGCTGGCAGGGGCAGGTGTGGGAGTGTCTGCGGAGGCCTCGCAGAACAGGTGCCGCTAGAGCCAGTCAGAGGCCGCGGCTTTGGGGACAAGGTGGAGAATGGTGTGCGGAGACGCATTACTTTTAATGTTTTTAAATGAAACATGTTCATTTTACCGTTTGTGTAATATAATAGTAAACTACCCAGATTTCATTTTACTGTTCATTCAACTGTATTAAATGCTTTCGAATTTGTTAATATAGTCAATCTGGAGAAAACTTAACTTTTAATCATCTGACATAATGGGATTTCATAGTTCAACTATAGGTAGATGACTTTTTCCCCCCTTTTTGGGGGAAGAAAACTTAGAAGTAAAGAAAACATTAAATGTGTTAGTAATTTAAAACTGGGTGTGTCGTGTTTGTATTCTCAAAATGATAGTCTCTATAGTTCATCTTCTTAAAGTGAATTTTATGTTTTATTGGGAATTTGGGTTTCTGAATAAAAATCTTTCTCAATTAATAATATAATTCATTATCGCTTGTCTATTTTGGATTACAACCATAAGGGTTAAGTGATTGTTACTGCACCAGAACCTTGTTGGTGTTTATGGTGAGCATTTGGTGGCCAGTTTGGTGATATCTGCTCAGGCGAGGGGGTGCTGATGCTTTTTCCCTCCATTACTCTGATGTTATGTTAAAATGTTATGTTAAAGCAAAAACTTAAGTGTACATAGAAAGAAGACTTATTTAGCAGCTTTAGAAGATTTGTGTATCTAGTAAAAAGCTAATTGTGTACCCAAAAATGATATCGGTAATCCAAAAAGTAATTTTCAATGATCTTAAATATATATAGTAATATTCCCCTTTTCTGGCATTATTGGGCAGTAGTATCAATACAAAGTGATTTTTCCAGCTTATTATGGCATATCATTTATATATGTTAGAAATTATTTAATGAGATATTTTTCTCTTTCATACTTGCTGAAATAGTCTATATTTAATGAACATAATTTAACCTTTTTTAGTTACTCAGGTCATTATTATGCATGTTGATTATTGTGCTGGGGTATGATAATTCAGTTATGTACCTAGGGGTTAATAAACCAGGTAGGGATGTTCTTCCTTCCAAAATATAACCCCAGACCGCTACGCTTTTTGAATTCTCAAGTATATATTCCTTAATTCATTTCTTTCCTTTTTCTGAACCGTCATTCTTGCCACTGGTGATGTGCCCACCCGAATCCTCTCTCTTCTGCTGTTGTTAAGTTCCTGCAGAGTAGGAAACCACATAGTAGGACCTAATGGAAATGACCTATGTCATGAGAACAAAATTAACCCTAATTTCAGGACATTGGCTCAGGGTGAAATGCTTGAGCTTGATTGCATGCGTACTGATACCCATTTTGGATTTTCTTATGTCTTTTTGGTGTACTTTTGCATTCTGAACTCTCTTCTGTGTTGTTATTGTCACCTGCATAAGCTCATTGCTGGATCACGAGGGCTTCCCAGACAAGCTTGCAGGCATATGTTCTTCTGCTCTGTAGATTGCGACCGATGAGCTGAGAGTTAACGCGAAGGGGCTCATGAGACACCTGGAATCTTAGACATTGTCAGCCAGCACTTACTACCACAGAGGACATAGCTAAAGGCCATGGAGGACTCTAATCTGTGTCCAACAATTTCTCTGTTTTTAATGGTTCAAAGTTATCTTTCAGATTAACTTTGAAATGCTAAATTTTGTTTTGAAAGAGGTTGAGGGAAAAAATGGTCCCATTTCAAGAAAAGCAACATCTGTCGTAACCCAGAATGTGAAACCGTGACAAAGTGATTGATGTGCTTATAGTGCATCAGCCTCCCCCTTGGCTAGACAAAGACCCACGGTGCCTCAGCCTGTTGACTTTGAACCTTGCTATGTAGTATGTGGGGTCAGGGATCCTGTCCGCTAAGAAAGCAATCTTGTGAATGGAGTGTGGTGAAGTGGAATTGAAAAGTCAAAAACGTTGGCAGTTTTGGGGTTGATCACTGGAAGATTTCTCCCTTAATCACATTTTTGGGTTTATAGATTCTGTCCCCTCTGGGACGAATTAATGAAGCAGTGAATGATCTCACCAAAGCTATCCAGCTTCAGCCCTCAGCACGGCTGTACAGACACCGGGGGACCCTGTACTTCATATCGGAGGTGGGTTGGTTTTGCCTGGACACATTCCCGTTTGTGATGATAAAGAGTTCACTTTTCCGTTTACTTCGGAAAGTCACTATTTGACAGATTTGGGTTTGGGGCTGTATGATATTGTGTTTGTGATACAAGACAGTTAAAAAAGCACTTTCTTTAGCTGAAATTGAACCCGGTAGAAAAATGTTAAGTATCAAGAGCACATTTTCTTGCTTGAGCTGTCAGCAGTAACGAGTTCTAGACTCAGGGGACAAACAGAAAGAGAGGGAGAGAAGAGGAATTTGGTTCATTGACTATACTTCAGCTTTTTCTGCAAATGTCAGCATAGGGAAACGGATGTGTGTGTTATCAGCGTGATTATTAAACTGAAAGGCACAGTTTGAATTTCCTTGGGTATCACACTCAAGAGCCATAACCAGAACCAGCGTGGCTTCCCAGACTGTAGCTTCTCTATGTAAGTGACCCAGATCTGGCAAGGTTGTCTTTTATCATCGTAATGATATTTATGGTTGCCACAGTTATTTTTGTGGGTTTACATAATTTTAGTAACAATTTTCTGTTGCCAAAGAAAATAGGTTTGAAACAATCTCAGCATAACACATTTTAAGGTTGACCTATGGCATAATTATTTTACAGGTATTCAGTGTAATAAGACGCTAGTACCAGAAAATAATTTGTAAAATTTCTCTAACAGATTATAACCTTAATACTATTTTTTACAAGTAATCTTTCTGTGGTCGAGACAGTCTATTTAAATTAAACCTTTGGGGGTTTTCCCCATCAATTTCCTAAGCAAATCAACTATTTCAACAAACAGGATGAGAATTCAGCTGATATTTATGAATATGAAATGTTCCCTTTAAAGCCAAAAAAGGCATGGAATGAATTGGGTTTTTTTTTTTATCTCTACCAGTCAGAAGTAAGAAATGTCCGAATGTCTAATGAATACTACTTTATTTTCCCCCCCGCTCTCCTTTTTGTAGGACTATGCAACAGCCCACGAAGACTTTCAGCAGTCCTTAGAACTGAACAAAAACCAGCCTATAGCTATGCTATACAAAGGTCTAACTTTCTTTCACAGAGGACTTTTGAAGGTGAAAGTGTTGTGTACTGTGTATACAGTATCATGATTCTGCTTTTCTATCCCGAGGGGGAGGACCTTCGTGGGGTTTTGTTTGGCGTGTTTTAAAATGACATCTCACGTGTCCATCTAATCGGTTTATTTTAGGAAGGCTTGGAGTCAACATACTCATTGAGCTCCTACTATGTGGGAGGTACTTGGAGGAAGGTGCTGGCGGAGAAAGGATAAAGGGTTAGTGAGAGGGAGAAAGAATTCTTCACACTTGACACTGAGAAAGGATACAGTTTATAAAGTTTTCTTCCACATATAATTTATCATATGGTAAACACACTAAAAAAAGGTAATATGAACAAAGTGCTTTGGCAACAGAGATGAGAAAGATTCACTTAAACTGCAGGGTTAGAGAAGGTTCCAGAGAACAAGTGGACCTTGTCCTGGGCCTTGCAGGTAGAGTGGATTGGGGGCAGTAAGCTACTTCAGGCAGAGAGGAAAAGCATGAGTGCTGGCATAGAACATGGAGATATAACCAGTTTGAGGGGTAGCAAATAGTTGGGTTTGAGCGTAAAGGAGATGAGCTGGCAGGTGTGCCGAGGGCAGGCCCCGAAATGTCTAGGGTGCTATGCTGAGCATCTTGACTTTAATTTGTAGGCCTAGAGGAGCTGCAAAATCTAGATTTGGGGGAAAGTATGTCACTGGGACCAAATCTGCCATTTAGGAAGTGGATTTTGACATACCAGTGGCTGGGGAGGGCAGAGGGACATGGGGAGACATTGGCAGCATCCCCAGCTTAGAGCTGGAGACCTGATCGGGCCCCTGGGGGCTGCAGGAGCGGTTCTGGAGACAGCTTTCCGACAGGCAGGATGCTGCTGCCGCTTGGAGACTGCTGTTAGCAGGGAAGGAGTTGAAGGAAACAGGAAAGGTGTCATCTAAGCCGACTGACATGTGGGGTGGCAGTGTCACCTCCAGCCTTTCTCTGCCTCCTGCCCTTGGTCCGGCCCTGAGTGTGCTGAGGACCTGTTGTGCAGCAGCCGTACCTTGGGGCAGACACCCAGCTGGGAGCTCAGAGTGGAGCTCTGGTCCTCACGGTGGCGTCCTCGGTGCCCACGGCCAGCACAAGGTTGGAGCTCTAGAGCGGGACCCATCCCCATCTGATTGAAAACGGGCTGGCCTGAGAGTCAGCCTCTGGAGGTGAAAAACACTTCATGCTGAGTAGGAGGTCAAGAGAGTCTTCCAGATAGGTTGTTCTTCACCTGAGCTTTGAAAGCTGTGAAGAATTTCCATAGTGCATGGCAGGGAAGGATGAAAGGAAAGAGCATGCATTTTATTGTGGAAAGTAGTTCCGAGCATCGTGCACATACTCTTGGAGGATAGGGACAGTTCACCTTCAAAAAGGCCTATGTTGTAAATCCTCAGCGTTATGGGCAGTGCCTATCATGTAGGAGGCGCTCAATAAGTGCTAGGGGAGTAAATGAATTTCAAGGACAAGGCATTGGAGTTGGAGTTGGAAGGCCTTGGCTTGAGCTTCCCCTCTGAATCCTGCGAACTCTACCATCGGCCAAGTGACTTAAGCTCTTCAGCCACTCCTTCTCCATCTGTCGCGTGGAGACGATTCTGCTCCCCAGCCTCTCAAAGGGGTTGTGAGGATTCAATAAAATAATGTGTGTGAAGGAGCTGTGAGCACAGATCAGGTCTCACTTACTACAGATTTTGTTACATTTCATTTAATCTCAGTTTCGTGGACTCTAAAAAGATAACTGCCATCCACTAAAACCCAAACCAGAGGGAACTGAACATTTCCTTCCTACTGTCCTTCCTGCAAGTTTGTGAAGGGTGGTTCGCACGGAGACTCTTCCTGTCTTCCCTGGGGTTCAGACCAGCAGCTGTAGGCATGGAGGGCAGGTATTTAAAATGCGCTTTGAGCAGCTGCCAGATGGGCTTTTCCAGCTTATTTTGTATCTGCCCCCTGTTCCTCTTACCTTCTCTCAGTTGCCTTAAATTAAAAAATTCAAAATCACAATGCTATATTCGAAGTCTACGCCTTAAATATCTCATGGAGGAGAACGATTCGAAATGCAAAAAACAAAACAAAACAAAAACCCAACAATCAGTACTGAGAGGTTAAAAAATGTTTTTAAAGTAAGCAAATGCGAACAGAGGATTTCGCCGTGGCCTCTAAAGCCGGGTTTAGGAACGTGGACAGGGAGGGCTCTTTGTGTTACTTTGAAATGAGAATTTTTCAGAAAAAAGCTGTAACAGAGACACTAACTACACATTGGACAAGGGCTGAGAGTCAGTTTGGTTTATTACAAATCCATGTGATGAGAACCTAGACAAAGTACTTTCGTTCCACAAGCAGTAGAAGCCCCTCAGTGAACCAGTCTTGCCAAAGTATTTGGTGCTTTCTCCTCCTCACTGTGCTCACAAACACAGCATCAATGTGTGTAATAGATGGGAACTTTTTCTTTGCATTTTTATAGATCCGCTGTCCGAGGAGGTCAGAGTGTGTACGTATTGTCTCATTCATCCCAACGGCATCCCCATGAAGTTTAAAAGGAGCCGAGGGTGTCCCAGTTACACAGATTGGAAAACTGAGTCAGTGGTGACATGCCTTCATTAAATTAATGAACTTAGTTTAGATATCTTTATTTCTCTTGTTAACTGTAGAGACAACATATTAAATGGACCAATGAACTGGAGCTATCTTTATATCCTAAAGCTGGTCTCTTCAGGTCAAAAGCAATTTAGAAATTAATTAAGTGGGTGGTGTGCTTATTTACTTTATGATGTAATACATTAGAAATTATTTAGGCAATATTACGTGACAAATGTCGCAGCCGTCCAATCTGGTAGATATAGCAGACATTTTGGATTTCCCTAGCAAAAACTTTTATCTGTGATGTAAGGATATTTCAAAAATTGTATATCCGAGCACATATTTTTTGATCAGCCTTCACTTTGAGAGTTCCCTGAGACCGTTCTCTTTGTTGTAATAAATGAGGGAAGCGCAGGGATGGCCACCCACCACTAGCCAGGATGATGGTGGCGTCAAGGTGGCGATGCTCCCACTCACAGTGCGGACAAACTCACAGCCAGTTTGTGTGCTTAGAGATTGATTCGTTCAAACATAGTGTCTTTGTTCCCAGTGGCTTCAGATCTTGATTCTGCTATGTCCCCTCTTTGGCAGAATGAGGTAGAGAGCTGTGCAGTGATTAGACAGGAACCCCGAAACCAAAGACTCTTAAAAGCTGAAGAGAAATCAGACTTTGAAGAACTGTGGCGTCCCAGCATGCTGTAAGTGCAGTGGGCAGCAGATGTCTCCCGGGCATCTCCCCTAGACGTCCACAAACACCCCAGACTCACCACGCCCCGGCTGGACTCCTGACCTCCTTCCACCCCCGCCCTGCCCCACAGCTGTCCCCCCTACTTCCTGACGTTGGTTCACGCTCTCACCTTCTACCCAGGTTCTTCAGCTTTGAAGCTTTCTCCCCTCCCTTCTCCCTCATCCCCCGTATCCATGGCCAGCAGATTCTTCATTGGCCTTTAAGAATACCTCCTAAGTTTGACCCTCCTTTTCCGTCCTCAGAGACACTGTCTCAGTTTGAGTTTCCATTATCTCTTGCCTGGACCTCTGTAGCCACCTCCTCGTTGGGCTCTGCTCTCTCCCCTGTCCAGCCCGTCTGCTCTGTTGTGGCTCGTGGCAGTCATCTCTAAAGAGTTTTGTGAGGTCCTGCACCTACTCACAGCCCCCAGTCCTCACTGCTGGCAGGGTGACACCCCGACTGTGGAGCGTGGCAGAGGCCCTCCCCACCACAGCCCCAGCTCCGCACACCAGCTTGGTCCACATCTTTTCCTTCACCCCCACTCTCATCCATGCACCTGCACTCCTGATGTCCCGCCTTCCCCACCGCTGCTGAGCACCCTGCCGCTGCGCACCAGCGTTCCCCCTGTCCACGATGCCCTCTTCCCTTGCCAAACTCCTTGTTCTCCCAGAACCAGCTCAGTTGCCACTTCCTCCGTGAAGCCTCTCCTGCTGTCCCAGGCTCAGTTAGTTCTTCCTTTCTCTTTATTCCCCAAGACTTTTACTTGTATCTCTGTCGTAGCTCTTAGTTTGTATTCTAATAACCTGGTTAAGTAATTGGCTTTCTAACTAGACTGAGTTCTTCCAGGACAGAGAGAATGACTTGTTCATCTTTGTGTCCCCTGCCCCTCACACTGCCCCTGGCACATAGTAGGCGCTCAATATATGTTTGTTGAATTAAAAATACAGTTGTAATACTCCCAAAAGATCAAGACTATGCCAGGGCCAGAAGTCTTCATCATTTCTGAAGTGTTACAATTTATCCCTTCTCATCCTGCTCCCAAACCGAACACATTCAGTGGGACTCCTTAAAGAGTAGGTGGTTGTCCCCATTGTTGCTTTAGAAGAGTTTGAAAGCCAGCCCCTCTGACCCTGCTGCCCCCTACAGAGAAAGTCAAGAAGCAGGGAATGGATGATTTTTTGAAAGAATTAGGATTATGTGCCTACAAATCATTAAATATTTATTGAGTGCCTACCATGTGCAAGGCATTTGACATCTTTAGTCGTTTTTGCTATGAGTTACCTAATTAGGTGTGAAATACACAGACATTTTAGTCTTTCTCATTAAAGCTATTAGAGATCATGATATTTGTAGCCACTAACTTAAGTAAGACATGGCTTTTCCTTGGGAAATATGTGAAATGTCTTCATCATTTTTTATTACAGTAAATAGTCAAGTCATAATGGAAAGTACATTGAATACAGTTTAAGACTAGGGTGTTCATTGTGAAGCAGAATAGTGCATTTTTTTGAACAGTTTCCAGAGGATTCCACAGCAGCCAGGTGCGCTGTGAGTTCCCTAAGTGCTCCTCCCTAGAGCACAGCACCTGTGCCCACTTCTCCACTGGCTGCAGACCCATATTTTGTGGACAGAAGCTATGCCCCAAATGCCCCAACCTCAGAGTTTCTGTTTTATTTTGTTTCACTGTTTCTTTTTCCTATAGATCATGGGAATCCTTATGATAGTCAGTCTGGGAGCCCTGTTGCTTTTTTTATGACAATGTCACATTGGGCTTGCTTTTTTGTCTTCTTTTGTTGGTTCAGTTTAAGGGCTGCTAGTTATGATCATTTAAGATTATACTTCACACAGCTAGTAAGCTGACTTTTATTCCACAAGGCCTTTATTAATTAAAGAAATGATGTTGACATGAAGGTGATATTGTTAGTAATCAAAGCCCTAATGAAATAGGTAGTGAGCAGCTGTTTTCCGGTTCTGAAAGGGAGAAACTTACGACTCTGTTATTGTTCATAACAGTGCCTTGTTTACTGTTACACTTAAATCCTCCTGACTCATAGTTTGTCATACTCTCTACCTCTCTTTTTTTGAAGGCCTCGTATTAAAAAAAAAATCACTCTGAGACCATGTGTAATGTATTTTTTAAGCCCTTTAAGTGATTTAAGTGAAACTCGACTTTAACAGTTATGCAAATGACGTAATTTTTTATATACTTCTTTCAGGAAGCTATTGAATCCTTCAAAGAAGCCTTAAAGCAGAAAGTTGATTTTATTGATGCATATAAAAGTCTGGGACAGGCCTATAGGTAAGAAAAGCAATAGTAGTCCGGGTAGGAGGGAGGTGTACGGTGGGGAGACAAGAGAGCCTCACATAGTAGTGATATTTTAAAAGAAATTGCATTTCTTAACCAAAAAAGATTGTCATTCTAAGTCACATAAGCATTTATAAGCTTGTTGAGAGCTTCTCTGGAATATAGAAAGGACCATGTGTCAGAGAACATCATGATATCCATTATTACCTCTTTAAACAGCTTTGCTTCATATGTATTGGTCTAGAAGATGTTAGTTTTTCAAGGGTTATTGTTTCGAATAATGGCATTTTATGCTGTTGAGTCCTGTATGCTGCTGCTTTTCTAGACAGTGAGTAAGGTTAATTCCCACATCACTATGATCTTTGAAGATTCCTAGATTAAAGGGATGGAAAATTATGCTGCATTCCTATCATCAGTATGATTGATTACGATCTAGTTACGATGCATCTCTCTCAGGAGTGAGACGTTGTGCCTGGAGCCTGGCGTCCTAACTCCATGCATTACCCTGACCAGTAGTAGAGCTACTCGGACTTTATGGTTTTCAAAAATTTTTACACACTGACCTGAAAAGGAGATTGCAATGGCGTGAAAGAAAGGGCTCAGGATTCAGGAGTCAAGAGATTTGGTTCTAGTTCTAGACTGCCAGTTTTATACTTGCGTGTCCTTAACTTCCCTGAGCATCGGGGTTCTCACTTGCAAGGTTCTGTAAAAGTTAGCAAAGACACAGTGACAGAGATCCCCTTCAAAACTCTGTTGGCCCCTCCCTCGGGAAGGATTGAATTCAATTATTTATCTGATGGCGGTAGTTGGAGAAGCTCTCTTACACCGACTTGAAGAAAGTGTCTTTGGATTCGTTTTGGGTTTAACTGATGACATTTATCCTTGCTGTCGCACAGAATTGTTGGGGACGTGCATTGAAAACAGATTTGAAAGCCCCCAGAGTAATTAGTAAAGTGCTGTAGAAACGTAAGCAAGTGTTATATTATTTAAAGATATTCATTATTTACAGAAAATTTGACACATGGGACATTTTGAAGGTGGTTTTATTATTTGTAAAAATGTAATATATAAAAGAAGGCTGGTAATAATCATTTCCATCCTGAAATGGAATTCTAAAACATACTTTTAAAAAATTTTTTAAATTATGAAATGATTTACCAGCTTTTTAGTGACGTAACTTCTGTGACAGAAAAAATACAATTTTAATCCTTTGAATTTGATTCAGAATGATGAACCCATGTATGATCGTAACCTACCTTTTCCCCAAGGAAGAAGCATGGTTTTATCTAAATATTAAAATTCACACACAGTTTTTTAGGGGTTGGAGCTCATGAATTGGGGAAAAGGATTTCAATAAGCACTTGCCTTTGGAAATCAATAAATTCATTTTCCCCAAAGAATTTCAAGGCTTTGTGGTTATCCTATAATCTGGTAGAATTTAGGAAAAGTAAGTGGGATGTAGCTGAGTTTCAAAATGGTAGAGTAGAGAAGGGAGCATCCGCATCAAGGTATCTGAATCACATATGGGACTGTAATCCTGAGGCTAACTTATTGTGTGTGTTCACTGCAATGATCTGCACTGTGCTCATCACTGTGGTTAAATACCTAGAGAACTGGGCAATTTCGAAGCTGCCACCGAGAGCTTTCAGAAGGCACTGTTACTCAACCAAAATCACGTGCAGACCCTGCAGCTCCGGGGAATGATGCTTTATCACCATGGCAGCCTGCAGGAAGCCCTGAAGAACTTCAAGGTGGGCATCCATGAGTGAGGATCACTCTAGCAGCTCTCGGATTGTTCTTCAATGACACTGAATGGGATGAATAGGGAGGAGGGCCAAGAGCAGTGTTTACACCTTAACAAAAAGAAAGAGGAAAAAACCATTGCCATGTCCTATAGACTAATTTACAGAGCATGTGTTTGGTCTGATTTAGCCTGCAGGGAAAACTTTTCTAACTCCAGACCGAAGAATAAAGCACTTGAAAGTCATACTCGACTGTACTCATACTAACACAGCATTTTCTCCTTCCGCGCATCAGCGGTGTCTGCAGCTCGAGCCCTATAACGAGGTGTGCCAGTACATGAAAGGACTCAGCCACGTGGCCATGGGACAGTTCTATGAAGGAATAAAAGCACAGACTAAAGTCATGCTAAATGATCCTCTCCCGGGCCAGAAGGCTAGCCCAGAGTATCTGAAAGTGAAATATCTCCGCGGTAAGTCACAAAATGGCTCAGTCATTGAATTTTAACGCTCAGAGCTGCAGAAATCATATTGCTGGTCCCTCTTATGTTTCGTAGGAGACAGCTGAGTCTCGAGGACACGAGGTAGCTTGCACACAGCCCCTCCCTTGGTTAGCAACAATACCTGCACTGGAGAGGGCTCCTGTCTTCTATTTTTTTTTTAAATATTTTTTATAAGATTTTATTTTTCAGAGAGAGAGAGAGAACAAGCATAAGCAGGGGGAGCAGCAGGCAGAGGGAGAAGCAGACTCCCCACTGAGCAGGGAGTCCGATGTGGGATGTGGAACTCAGTCCCAGGACCCTGGGATCATGACCTGAGCCGAAGGCAGACGCTTGACCTACTGAGCCACCCAGGCATGCCTGGGCTCCCGTCTTCTAAAGACCGGTCCGGTACTTTGTCTGCCACTGCCTACATTTTTTTCTTTTTAAAGTGAAAAAATTTTTACTTCAGTCAGAAAAGCCAATTTTGAGCTGAAAGTGATAGTCCTCTGGCTATCGATGTGTCTCATCACATCTTGTCCAGAGACATAGGAGTCAAAGGAAAGTAACATTTTCTGAGGTTTTTACTGTTAAATATAAACTTAGTATCTTTGATCTGTCATTCCTTCATATCACAATTCGTGATCACATACTTTGGAGACATTCAGTTGGGATGAGGAAGAAGGCCAGTCTTTAAGCTAGCTCTCTTTGGTTTGTCAGAGTCTCACATTTTCTCTATCATACATAACAGTATTTGGGTTTGTTTTTTGTTTTTGTTTTTTGTTTTGTTTCAAATGGATTTTTTAATTGAAGTACAATTAACATTCGGTGTTATATTTGTTTCAGGCACACTATATAATGATTCAACAATTTTGTACATTCTCAGTGCTCATCATGATAATATTTTTGTGGTTGACACAGAGCACAGATGTTTACTTCCCCTTCTGCTCTTTCATTTGTCATCATTAACTCTCTCATACCAGTACTGTCCAACTGTAAAAAAAATTACAAGCCCTGGAGTTGTAAATTTCTAGTAGCCACATGAGAAAAGTAAAATTAAACAGGTGGAATTAATCTTTTTTTTTATTTTAATTTTTTTTATTATATTATGTTAGTCACCATACAGTACATCCCTGGTTTCTGATGTAAGGTTCGATGATTCATTAGTTGCGTATAACACCCAGTGCACCATGCAATACGTGCCCTCCTTACTACCCATCACCGGTCTATCCCATTCCCCCACCCCCCTCCCCTCTGAGGTCCTCAGTTTGTTTCTCAGAGTCCATAGTCTCTTATGCTTCATTCCCCCTTCTGATTACCCCCCTTTCTTTATCCCTTTCTTCCCCTACCGATCATCCTAGTTCTTATGTTCCATAGATGAGAGAAATCATATAATTGTCTTTCTCTGCTTGACTTATTTCACTTGGCATTATCTCCTCCAGTGCCATCCATATTGTAGCAAATGTTGAGAACTCGTTCTTTCTGATAGCTGAGTAATATTCCATTGTATATATGGACCATAAAGGTGGAATTAATCTTAATAATACATTTCATTTGATTCAGTATATACATACTATTAGTTCAACATATAATTAATATGAAAACACTATTCATTAATATCATTAGATATTTTACATTACTTTTTTTTTTTTACATTACTTTTTGTACTAAGTCTTTGAAATCTGGTATATATTTTATACTTACAGTACATCTTTATATTTGCATCTCAATTTGGATGTTAAATTTTCATTGGAAATTCTTAATTTGAAGTCATGTTTCATAAAATTTAAAGTTGAAAAAGTAGATTCGTATATGTCAGTTGTTCCAAACATACTGAAGTTTTCTTTTTTTTTTTTTATAATGATTTTTTATTATATTATGTTAGTCACCATACAGTACATCCCCGGTTTCCGATGTAAGGCTCGATGATTCATTAGTTGTGTATAACACCCAGTGCACCATGCAATATGTGCCCTCCTTACTACCCATCACCGGCCTATCCCATTCCCCCACCCCCCTCCCCTCTGAGGTCCTCAGTTTGTTTCTCATAGTCCATAGTCTCTCATGTCATACTGAAGTTTTCTAATAATTAAGTATCAGTTTTTAACATTTAGATTAATTAAATTAAAATTTAAAATACAGTTCCTCGGTCACACTGGCCATGTTTTATACTTTTTTTTTTTTTTTTTTTTTTTTTTTTAGAGAGAGAGAGAGGGTACACAAGCGTGAACAGTGGGGAAGGGAGCAGAGGGAGAAGAAGAGAGAGAATCTCAAGCAGTTTCCACACCCAGCATAGAGCCTGACACAGGGCTCCACCTCAGGACCCTGAGATCATGAACAAAATCAGGAGTTGGACACTTAACTGACTGAGCCCCCAGGCATCCCACACACTGGCCACATTTTAAGTGTTCACTAGCCAGGTGGTTAAGGGCTGCCTACTGGGCAGCATAGCTCTTCACTCTAAATTACGATTTCCTCTTGCTTCGTGGTTTAGTAGAACACGTGAGCTATAGATTGAAGGAGG
This sequence comes from Ursus maritimus, assembly GCF_017311325.1. Lineage (NCBI taxonomy): Eukaryota > Metazoa > Chordata > Mammalia > Carnivora > Ursidae > Ursus > Ursus maritimus. The sequence goes on along the minus strand of NW_024426885.1, from coordinate 67,542,093 downwards.
AGCACTCCGTATCCTGGCAGTTTTCTGCACTGTTTCTGTAGAGATAAGCAGCAGTTAGTCAGTTGATGAAATCATATACATAGTCCGTTGGTTCATATCAGTTGACAGAGAACCAGGCTTTGTCTGACCCTGAACTTGGATTCTCAGACAATGCAACTAGCAAGTGAGATCTTTGGTGTGGTTCATGCAAAGTTGATTAAAACTTAGCCAAAGTGGACCTAGATTGACAGGTTTATGTTCAATCCTGCCACCTTGCGTTACCCTGTATCACATAATAATAGTAACTTACTACAATTTGGAGTCTCCATTTAGAATTCTTGGAATTCTTGGAGTTAACCGTTTGTTACAAAGTATTTATATGGCAGCTAGCAATACAAAAGATTTCTTTAGCAATATTTGAGTGTGTCAGATCTTGTCTCCTATCTGCAGAGTATTCTCGGTATCTTCATGCACACCTCGATACTCCTCTTACGGAATATAACATCGATGTGGATCTGCCTGGAAGCTTTAAAGACCATTGGGCTAAAAATCTGCCTTTCCTCATAGAAGACTATGAAGAGCAGCCAGGGTTGCAGCCCCACATAAAGTAAGTGCTTTAAGTGAAAACAGCTTTTTTTGCTTTTTCAAGGTTGAGCTATTAGCTCATCGTGATAACTCTTGCTCAGTAATGGCTTCCTATCCATGTTTCTCAGGAATTTATTCTTGGATTTGATATGTCTGCAAATATTTCTTTTAGTTTATAAGGTACTTTGAAACTTACCTGTGGATATCACCTTCCCTTCTAGCCCAACCTTCAGACTTCAAATGTACTTATTGGCGGCTGTTGATATGCATTTACTATTACCATGTTACTTTTAGAACAGATTACTTAAAACCAAACGTTCGAAATCACAGTGCTGGTCGTCTACTGCTGCATATTGGCTAAAGGGCTATCCCGTTACAAAACAATAAGATCTAGAATAGAAATTAATTCCTGGGAGCCTAGCAATGCCTTAAAAATTAAGAAAAATCTGCAAAGATCAATCCCCTCACTCTGTACAAAGAAAGAAAAGCAGGGGGCAGATTCAAACTAAAGTGGTGAATGAGAGGCACCTTTGAAAGGAAGAAAGTATCCTGGAGGTAAGGGCATCTAACAGCCACTGCAATGGAATGCCTTGAAGCATAAGCAAGATGGGTTTGCTAAACTTTTTTAAGGAGCTAATGTGGTTCCAGATTGGAGGACCACATTCATAGGTTCTCAACAAGAGCAAATGCAAATCCTGCCTGAAAAGATAGTAGTGCCAATTTGGGGGTCCAAGTATGCCCGCAGATTAAGATCATTAGTATGAGAATCAAAAACCAAGATCACAAAACCGTATGTGAAAATCAACAGAAATAACAAACAGCAAATTTAGACTCTGAAGGACTTCAGGTATTGGAATTGTTGAATCCACTCTCAAACTCCAAATGAAATGTTTAAATAAAGTATGAAGAAATCACAAACATCAGCAAGAAACAAGAGATTATCAAAAGTGACCAGGCAGGGGGCGCCTGGGTGGCGCAGCCGTTAAGCGTCTGCCTTCGGCTCAGGGCGTGATCCCGGCATTATGGGATCGAGCCCCACATCAGGCTCCTCCGCTATGAGCCTGCTTCTTCCTCTCCCACTCCCCCTGCTTGTGTTCCCTCTCTCGCTGGCCGTCTCTGTCAAATAAATAAAATCTTTAAAAAAAAAAAAAAGTGACCAGGCAGATTAAAAATAAATTGGAAGCTTTAGGAATAGAATATATAACCATTGATATGAAGAATTCATCTTGTAAGCTAAACAGCAAATTAGGCATAGCTGAGAGAAAATTGCAGAATTGGAAGGTAGAGCATTAGGAATTATCTAGAATGTAGCACAGAGAATCCAAGTGTTAGAAAACATGAGAGATAGAAGGTGTGGAAGGTGTAAGAATGTCTAGCATATATCTAATTGAAATCTTGGGAGGAGAGAATGGAGGGGAGGCAATTTTTGAAGATATAATGGCTAACGGTCTCCCAGAATTAAGGAAACATAAATGGCAAGAAATCAATATCCAGACATATCATAAGTAACAGGAGAACACATACAGAGAAAAAATTTTTTAAGCAGAAAGACAAATCCTATCATCTACTTAAGGCCAATAATTGGACTGACTATAAGCCTCTCAACATCAAAATGGCAGCTGGAAGATAATGGACTATCTTCAAAGTGCTGAAAAAAGAACAACTTTCTATCTAGAATTCTATACCCAGCAAAACTAATTTTTATGAATAAAGACCAAATAAACATATATTCAGATAATCAAAAACTGAATTAATCACCACCTCCCATTCACTAAAAAAACTTCTAAGGCATGTAATTAAAGAAAAAGGCAATTAACCTCAAGCAAGATTTGAGATACAAGAAGGAATAATGAGAAAAGAAAAATGGTAAGCATGATAAATTGGTAAGTCTAAGCATTGTCTATATAAAATATCTGATTTGGGGGCTTTATAAAAAGGACAGAAATAAAATATTGGGGCCAATAGCAAGTAGGTTAAGGGATAGCAAGAATTAAGTATTCTAAAGGAATATGGGTTAAATATTATGATAGAGCTTTAAGTTGTACGTAAATATTTAAAATATCTAGGGTGAGTACTATAAGTTAGAAACAGTGTACAGCTTCTATATTAGTAGAAAAGTAAAAACAAAAACTAAAATCAACCAGAGAAAGAGGGGACTGGGAGGGAGGCATTAAAAAAGTGGGACAAGTAAAAAGAAAAAAATAAGAATAGTTGAAATAATCCAGATATATTAATAATGAAAATAAATACAAATGGACTAAATGTCAAAAGACAGACATAGTTGGATTGGAATGTTTTAAAAATCCAGTTAATTGCTTTTTACAAGGGGCATGTAATGCATAAGGACACAAAGACTGAAAGTAAAAGAATGGAAAAAGTTATACTTGGGAAACACTAAAAGAATCCTGATGTAGGTAATATTAATAGATTTAAAATTATTAAATTTATTTTTACTTTTATTTTTAAAAGATTTTTATTAATTTATTTGAGAGAGAGCATGAGCAGGGAAGAGGGGCAGAGGGGGAGGGAGAAGCAGACTCCCCTGCCGAGCAAGGAGCCTGACACAGGGCTTGACCCCAGGAACCCAGGATCATGACCTGAGCCAAAGGCAGAAGCTTAACTGACTGAGCCAACCAGGTGCCCCTAATTTTTTTTTTTTTAAGATTTATTTATTTTAGAGGGAGGGTGTGCGAGCAGAGGGAAGGCAGAGGGAGAGAGAGAGAATCTCAAGCAGGCTCCGAGCTGAGTGTGGCGCCCGATGTGGGGCTTGATCTCACAACCTGAAATCATGACCTCAGCCAAAACCAAGAGTCAGATGCTCAACTGACTGAGCCACCCAAGTGCCCCTAAAATTTTTTTTAAATTACTGGGAACAAAGATTATTACTACATGAGTACAGGGGTTCAAATCACCAGAAAGATATAAATCTAAATTTATATATACCTAATAAAGTAACTTTAAAAATTGATAGAAATACACAGAAAAATCAATAAATTCAGTATCCTAATGAGAGATTCTAATTTTTGAGAAGTCAAACACAAAAAAACTAGTAAAGATTTAGACTATTTTAACAACATATTTAACAAACTTGATCTGTTAGTCTACTAGAGAACTGTATCCAATAATCAAAGAATACATATTCTTTTCAATTTACTTAGGTCATTTATAAAGACTGACCACTTACTACTCATATTTAAATACATTTCAAATAACTGATATCATATTTGATTACAGTATGATTAAACATACATATAAGAAAAAAAATCCTCCTTATTTGGAAATTACAAAGCACACATATTGAAATGTGGATTAAAGATGAAATCCACAGTAGAAATTTGAATATACTTTAAAAATGAAAAAAGATGAAAATTCCACATACCAAAAATTGTGGAATACAGTGAGACTAATATTATAAAAAAGATTAGTTCTTTAAATGCTATACTAGAAAAAAAGCAAGTCAATAGATATGTATAAAAATTATGGAGCAGGAAAAACAACAAAGAAAGCAGAAAGAAGGAAACTGAAGGCTGAAGAGAGAAATTAATGAAAACTAAATATAAAACAGACTTTCGTCAAAGTCAGACTTTTATCTTTTTTTACTAACAAATTTCTGGTGAGATTGTTTTTTTTTTTTTAATGAAAATAATTAAAAAGCTCTAACAATTGGAAATGTTAAAAAGAGATATAACTGCAGATGAGCAGATATTAAAATGCTCAGAATGCCATGAAAATGTGCATGCAAATTTAAACACAAAAAAATAAGTGGGCTAATTCCTAGAAAAATCACAATTTTTCAAACTGACTTGAGAAGAAGCCTGAATAGTTCTATAATTATTAAAGATATTGAATTGGTATTTAAAAATACCTACACACACACACACACACACACACACACCCACCCACCCCAAAATCACCAAGCCCAAATGGTATCACAGAAACGTTCTGTCAAACTTTCAGGAGAATAGAAGGTAATATTTCCAAATTATTTTGTGAGGCTAATATGATACCAAACCTGATAAGATTGTCCATGAAAGGGCCGCCTGGGTGGCTCAGTGGGCATCTGCTTTCAGCTCAGGTCATTGTCCTGGGGTCCTGGGATCAAGCCCTGCGTCAGGCTCCCTGCTCAGTGGGGAGTCTGCTTCTCCCTCTCCTTCTGCTGCATTCTCTCTCTCTCTCTGTCAAATAAATAAATAAAATCTTAAAAAAAAGAAAAATTGTACATGAAAGGAAACTTAGAGGCCATTCTTACTGTTAAGTTTGGATGTAAGAATCCTAAACAAAATCCAAACTTATCTATATATAAGAAAGATAGTATCATACCAATTTGAGTTTTTCCTAGGAATAGAAAGGTGATCTAACTTCAGAAAATGTATAAATATAATTGGCAGTTAATAGATTAAAGGAGAAAAACCACATTAATTATGCCAACAGATACAGAAAAACAAGTAGAAAAAAAATAACCATTTACACTTCATAAAAGATAAAAACTCTTAGCAGACTGGAAAACCACAGTACAGTATCCCCCCACCCCCTTATGTGTGGGAATATGTCCCAAGACCCGCACTGGATGCCTGAGACTGTGGATAGTACTCAACCCTGTGAGTACAGTTGACTCTTGAATGACATGGTTTGAACTGCACAGATCCACTTTTATGTGGATTTTTTAAAAAATTTTTTTTAAGATTTTATTTATTTATGAGCGAGAGAGCGAGCATGAGCAGGGAGAGGGGCAGAGGGATGGGGAGGAGGGAGCCCAATGCAGGGCTCGATCCCAGGACACCAGGATCATGATCTGAGGTGAAGGCAGACGCTTAACTGACTGAGCCTGACCCAGGCACCCCTTATGTGGATTTTTTTTTTAAATAAATACCACGCAGTATTACAAATGAATTTTCTCTTCCTGTGATTTTCTCAACAGCATTTTTTCTCTAGCTCAGTTTATTGTAAGAACACAATATACACTACGTATAACATATAAAGTATGTGTTAATCAGCTGTTTATGTTATTAGTAAGGCTTCTAGTCAACAGTAGGGTATTAGTAGTTAAGTTTTGGGGGAATCAGGAGTTACACACGGATTTTCAACTACAGGGCAGTGGAGGTCAGTGCCCCATGCTTCCACCACCAGTGTTAGTTGGGCCAGCTGTGCCATGTCTTTTCCCGTACATACATACCTTTGAGAAAGTGTGACTTACAAAGGAGGCACAGTAAGAGATTAACAATGGTAACTAGTACTAAAATAGAACAGTTACAGCAATATACATAATAAAAGCTATGTGCAACTTAAAACTTATTGTTTATTTCAGGAATTTTTTATTTACTATTTTTGGACCACAGAGCAGCCCAGGTAGCTGAAACTGCACAAAGCGAACAGTGGTGGGGGGTGGGGGGTGGGGACTGCTGTATTTCCTCAGCCTGATAAATGGTAACGATCAGAAACATGTAGCAAACATCATTTTAGCTAATGAAGTGTTAGATATCACATTAAAGTCAGGAGCAATAAATAAATAAATGAAAATAAAAATAAAATCAGGAACCAGACCAAAAAGCCTGAAATCGTTGCCTTTCTTCAGCAGTGAAGTAGAGGTTCTAGACAATGCATAACAGAAGAAAAACCAAAGTTACATAGATTTACAGTTCGTATGATTTTTTTACAAAAAAAAAATACGATCTACAAACAAATTATAAGAAATGGTACATATCACAAGGTGGTTGATTATAATTACTATGCTTATAAAATTCATTTGCATTTCTGTATAATAGCAACAAACAAGAATACCATTTATAATAGCAATAAGTACTTAGGAATATATCTTACAAATGATGTACAAAACCTGTATGGAAATCTTTATAAAACTTTATTTTGTGTTACTGAGAGAAAACAAATAGAAATACTGTGTTCAAGAATAGGAAGTTCAATAATATCAATGGGTTGATTCTTTGCAAATTAATTACAGATTAATTACAGTGAGTGTCTCATGAGCTCCTGTGGTTGGCAGCATTTCACAAGGGGAAGTGAATCCTGTGTGTCTCCCTTGGGAACGGACCCTTGGAAGCTTGCACCTGGTTTCCTCTGGACTTCGCCCCATGAGCTTTTCCCCTTTGATGCTTGTGCTTGTGTCCTTTTGCTGTAACAGATCACAGCCATGAGGACAACTGTGCAGAGTCCTATGAGTCTTCCAGTGAATCACTGAACCCAAGGGTGGTCTTGGGGACCTCTACACACCTATAACTTAAAATTGCAAACTTTGTTATGCAAACTTCAAGGAGGTTGGCAGCTAAACAATTCATACTAGTCATATAGGCCATTTCCAAGAATACTTGGTATAATACAACTTGGGGCAGGGGTAGGGGATGGACATAGGGCAGAGATTTGGTTGCTTGTTGATAAAGACAGTCCATGCAGGTTATGTATTCTGGGGACGTTTATAAACCAAATAATGGTCATGGCTGTTTCCTGAATTGCACTCCAATTATCAGTGTTACTCACAAGCATGTGATGTGTGTGTGCGCACACACTCGCGAAGATGCCGTCTTTCAGTTTGTGTGTGGTTGGGTGCCAAGTGCTGAAGTAAAGATTCTGTGGTCATAGGTTTCTTGATTAGTTTTCCAGTGGAGGAAGTGACTGCTTTCCAGGTGAAATTGGATTACCAGACATTTGTCGTAAAAGTCCTTACCATGTATGTAATGTTTCTTCCAGAGACGTGTTACATCAGAACTTTGAGAGTTATAAGCCCGAGGTACAAGAGCTGATCTGTGTAGCTGATCGTTTGGGATCATTGATGCAATATGAGACACCTGGTTTCCTGCCAAACAAGAGAATACACAGAGGTATTCTGAGACTGTCTGAAAATGGAAATATTTCTGACATAAGAGCAAGGATTGTCAAACCGTGTTGCCCTTTTTAAAAAAAAAAATAATTTGTGCTGACTCAAAATCTCCATTTGATCAGGACAGAAATGTAGAGATTCATTCACAGTGAATTCTGAAAGAAGACTGCCGCCAGCATGGCTTTTGTGCTGATGCTATAGTGTAGACACAGAGTATAGGTCTTAAGTCATCGCTGCAGATCAGACAGTCCATCCATGGGAGCTGTTGGCTTAGTGTGGGAGCGAGGGAGAATTTAAACCTCCAGTTGCATCAGTAGGAGGCAGAGCTGGGAGGAGACAACTTTGGGCATGCCTGTAGTTTCCCCTGATAGATTTTAGTTTTATTAGGACTATGATGACTGTGACGTATTTCTGGTCTTGTTAAATTACCAATACTTACGATTCTTTCTTTCTACAATGACTCTGGAGTTATCCCTGAGACTCTGTAAGGTGGGTGAAAATCAGTTCCTCTGAAGCATACTTACAAATGCTTGTTTTCTCAACATTTTCCTTCTTTTAGCCATGGGTTTGGCAGCGTTGGAGGTCATGCAAGCTGTCCAGCGGACGTGGACCAACTCAAAAGTTCGAATGAATGGGAAAACACGGCTAATGCAGTGGAGAGACATGTTTGACATCGCAGTAAAGTGGAGACGGTGACTAATCTTTAAATGAAAATAAAGTCGGAGGGTTATCATTGTAAAACAATAGAAGCCTCCCGTAGCTGACAGGTGTTTTTGAATAGTATACTTGGCATGCAGTATTACATGAGTTTCAGGTGTACAGTCTGTACGTTACACCGTGCTCACTTGAGTGTAGCTACCATCTGTCCACACACAGCACTGTTACAGTATCACTGACTGTGGTCCTCGTGCTGGGCCTCTCATCCCATTGACTTGTTGCCATAACTAGAGGCCTGTACCTCCCACTTAGTTAACAGGTTTTGAATCCTGTCTTGTTACTAACAATAGGCCTTGTAAGTTATGTTTTCCTCTCTCAGGTGTGTCAGAAGTTGCTGGCATCATTATTCTTTGAAATACACTCAACTAATGTTTATGAATTAGAAGGATTGAGTGCTGTCAAGTTCCCAAGCATATTTTTTAATGAAGTGTTTCAGAAAAAGCAGTCTCTTTGAAAGAGCGTGTCATGATCTGTGGTACCTTTGAATGAACTTCATTGTTCTTGATAGTTGAAGTGTGTGCCTGCCTAACCAGCTACAGTTTAGTGGGGGAAACCATTGGTACTCATTTCTATGAGAAAAATACTGCCCTTCTCGTAAACCTGTACTGACGTCCTACTTGGTCCAATTGGAACATCTATTTGGAATCTGCAGGTTGGTGTTGCATATTTTTAGATGTAAGGGACTGAGCAATTGCTTTCTCCCCGCTTTTGCAAACACTTCTCAGGTTTTATTGTTAATGCTTTTGAGCATTTGTAGGTTTTATAAGCTCTTCGTCTTTAACAAGCTCTGTTTTATAGGATTGCTGACCCAGACCAGCCAGTGTTGTGGTTAGATCAAATGCCAGCGCGAAGTCTTAGCAGAGGTTTTAACAACCACATCAATTTAATCAGGTAGGAACCTTTTGTGCATCTTCCCTATTTTCACAGGAGTGTATTCTAAATAAGTCATGGAGATTGTCAGTGGCCCTTGCTCCTTCCCTGGTGACTTTTTGACACGGGCATACACAGATTAGCTCTGTACCTGCGAGGTCCTGCCTGCATTCATTTCAGCTAATCCAGTTGCAGGAAGAAATGCAGTACATGCTCCTTCCCCTGGCTCTTCTCTTTGACGCACTGCTCAGTTGAGGGGAAGACTGTCAGATTTTTGCCTAGGATGTTCCTCTTAAAGGTCCTAAAACATCATAGCAAGTAATCATATGGAGTACATTACATTTCCCATAATATCCTGATTATGTTGCATGGCTCAAAGAATTCTTAGACAAGAATTGTGGTAGGGGAAGGGCTCCCCTGTCCCATCTCCAAAACCCCAACAAACAGAGGGTTTGGCTCAGTAGCACTGGTAGCTAAGCCTTCCTGAAAGGGTGAGCAGGTTAACTTGTCTTGTCCAGAGGCTCTGCAGATTAGGGACATGGGGACTTAGCCACCTGCATGTGCTTAGCCAGCCTTTAAATGGATGATGAGCAAATATTAAAGAACATCAGCTTCAAGGGGAGCCATGAATTTACTTTTAGATAAAATTTACCAATGTGGGAATTGTGTCATGTCTAAAATGCTTCTCCTTCCATAAGCCTGATCAAGAAAATATCGTTCAATACAACTCTGACATTAAGTTTAATGGAAATATCATTTATACATTTCTTTTCTTTTTTACTTCCTAGAAAAGTGTTTTCTTTTCCTCTTGTGACTTGTGTGTTCCTGTTTCTTATGGAGTAATTTGTGACATGTATAGATAGACTCCGCTTGCTTTAATTGAAGGCCACTGTCCACGTGTTGTGCTGCACGATAGTGACGTAGCTTAGTGAGGACAGACTGGTGAACTGTGACATAGTGTGTTAAGAGTGATGGTGGTCATGTGTACAGGATGCCAGGGGGACACAGAAGAGGGGTGTCCAGTCCAGCCTTTAGGTGATGCTTGAGCTGTTTGGGAAGATGGGAAGCAGAGAGGTGGATGAGGCATGGACGACAAGTGAGTCAGGCGTGGTCAGGAAAGGATGACTCATTCATTAGGACTGGTGATTAGTTTACAATTCAGGGAGAATCATCAGGAATTGAGGCTTGAAAGAGATCAAAATATGAAACTTTTTTCCAAAATAGAAATAACTTTATATGCCACTTAAGGCTTTTTTGCCCCCTTAAAGATGACGGAGAGCTGTTCCGAGATTGTAAGCAGAGAAGTGACAGAGCAGATTTGCACTTTCAGATGGTCACTTGGGCTGTAGGTGGCAGGATAGGTGAGAGAGGGTGGTGACCCGGGAGGGAAGGGAAGAGGTTGGAAAGTTGTGTAATAATTCAGGTGAACAAGTACCAGGTCCGGATAGCTTTGTGGAAGTGAGTGGGAGGGGACGAGATGGATATTGAGAGTGTAGACTCAGGAGCACTGGTGGTGGGTTGGAAATCGGGGAGAGCGTGGGCAGCCATGGGAGGCAGTCCCCTCTCTGGCTCAGGTGCATGGTCCTTCCAGTAGGCCAGGTGACAATAGGACAAAAAGTAGGTGGCCGTATTTGGGGCTGGGGCTGGGGGAAGTGCAGGGTACAGGAGTGACTTCCTGTTCACAATTATGAACTTGATGTTTGAGATGTCTATAGGGAACCCAGGGAGCGATGCCCGGGGAGCAGTTGGGTGTGTACGTGTTAAGACACATGTATGCCAGTGGGATGTGTACAGCGTGTTGGCTGTACATGAAGTTCTGGGAGGGAGTTTTAAAATTAGGAGGTGGGGATAGAAATGTGAGTAAAATAATATTTAGAGCAGGCAGAGGAGATGAAGGCTCCCTGAGCTAGACTGCAAGAAGGAGTGGGAGCAGATAATACGACAGGGAGAACCAAGAGAGAGGAGGAAAAGTAGAGGGCTTTGTAAAAGGAAATTGGCATATAAGTACCTGAGGATTTTTCTTCTCGTTTTGGCATCTCCAGGGCTGAGTTTGGTGTCTTTCCTACCAGAAAAAGCTGCACGAGCTGATGAGCAATCTTGCTAAGACAGTTGTTTGCTTCTTCCATTCATTGGTTACAAACAAGCAAAGTTTCCAAAATTTTTTGCTGCATTATTCCCTTGGCTCTCTGACTGTTCTTTTGAATTAACTTGGAAATCAGATGTTGTTTCAGACGTACTCTTTTGTAAAAAGATTCTTATTTTTTTTTTCTTATAGGGGTCAGGTGATTAACATGAGATATCTGGAATATTTTGAGAAGATTCTTCATTTTATTAAAGATAGAATTCTTGTTTATCACGGGTAACCCTTCACTTTTCTTTTTCATAGTAATTACTAGCTTTGATATATTTTACATTAGTTTTATTTGTGAAACTTGAAAACTAAACCTATTGACAGACTAAACAAAGTATATCGAATGTTTACACAGTGTTTGGAATCAAAAACTCTGTCAGTAATGACTTATCAACCTTCTTTTAACAGCTTCACAAAATCCACAGATTTTTTTTAATCTTACAATATTGTGACTTTTCTCATCTCTTTTCTCTAAAGAGCAGGATGTTTCTTTGAATTTCTTTATTAGGGATTTCAGCCGTCATATTCATTCTCCCTCACCTGAAAGGCCATATGGTATAGATATAATAGTGAACAAAACACTGGGGAAAAAAGAATTCTGAGTGGAAAGTTATCACCAAGTAAATGTAGAATTGGTATAAAAATCTAGCAGGATACTTCTATTTGAGCGACTTTCAAAAGGAAAAAAAATCACTTCTAATTTCAGAGATGGCATAGGAGAATCAAGGTTTCATGGCCAAATCAAGATCCATACATGTGTATACAAACACTGGCTGTCAATCCGTTCTGCTTTTCCCTGTTTCACTTTCTAGATGGGCTGCTGTTTTCTTGATTGTCATCTGCGGCCCCAAATTCATGGGATTAAATCATCCCATTATTTAGAAATTTTTGTCCTGGCCCACCATTTTGAATATTGAGCTACTCACAATTGAGGATGATTTATTTAAATTAAAGGTAATAGTAATTAATGTAGGCAATTATTGCATTTCTGTATTAATTTTAGTTGCCATCTCCCTCTCTCTCTGTCCCTTGCTCTTTCTTTCTTTAAGAGCTAATAATCCTAAAGGACTGTTGGAAGTTAGAGAAGCTCTGGAAAAGGTACACAAAGTAGAAGACCTTCTTCCAATTATGAAGGTAAGTTTATCATCAAAATCCTGGGAGGTGTTTTTAGAAAACAAAACAAAACAGACTAGGGCACTTTTTAAAAAGAATTTGTAACTTTAAATTCATGTTTATTAATATTATGCTATAAGTATTTTAAAATTTATAAAGCATTCTACCTGAAAACACTAATGTAAACACACTCTGAATAAGAACCAAAATAAACACAGGCATCAGTCTCAAACATAAAAGCCAATCTGTGAGGAAGCAGTTGATACAGGAAACAGAAGGAAACTTAAAAATCTCTACAGTTGAATTCTGCTTCTGGCCACCATGGAGTACCTGGTACTTGACTGCCTTTCCACACCATAGCAATTCTAAAACTGGACAAACTACAAGGCAGCTGTTTTCAGGTGTTGGCAATTATAAGACTGTGATTTTTCGAGAAGAGGGAAACACCCAAGGGGAGCCCATGTTCACCCCAGCTTTCTACCTGGGGTTATTTACTAAACCACTGTGTATGTGGAGCCTAAACAGAGTATGGTGGTCTTACTGAGCTAAGGAGGCAGAGATTGGAGCTGGGATCTGCTGAATTTACAGGGCAGAGTCCAGAAGAGGAGGGAGCTGCTCAAGGTGAGGAGTACCTGGAGGTCAGCATGGGCGTTCCTTGTCATCCTTGGCTGAGAGCTCGACTGTGTGCATGCAGTGAGACTCTGAGAGGCTCTGCAGAGAGTGGCTGCTGTGGGGGTGAGAGCTGAACAGAGGTATTGGTGGTTTGACGCCACTGAGCGACATTGGAGTTGTGGCCTTGCCAGGATGGAGGGATCCTGTGAGCGCCTTGGGCATCTCGTTGCAACCCCAGGAAGGACTCACTGTAGGTGTGAGACCACCTAGGGAAAAGTACACATCCTAGGACAAAGGACAATTTCTAAATAGTGCACCCTAACAGAGAAAAAAAACAATCCTAAAAGGATTAAATGGATCTGCTAGTGATTTGACTGTCTGCCAAAATAACACTCAATACCCTTTAAAGGAAGGAAACCCAATCTAGACTCTAGATTATTAGATAAATGAAGAACTGGAAAACGTGACCCATAACCAAGAAAAACAAAACCATTTAACAGGAACAGACCCCCAGATGATCCAGAAGTTGGAATTAGCTCTTTTAAAGTCTTTGCTTCATAAATGTGTTCAAGGACTTAAAGGAAAACATGAACATAATGATGAAACATCTCAGCAGGGAAATGGAAACTATAAAACGACCAAAAGAAAATTGGAGAACGCGAAAGTCCGTGGTCTCAGATTCATATGGGTAGTCAGTTCACAAGACACATTGTCTGTAATCCAGCACTCGGTTCACTTATTAGCAGGATGCCGGACAGAGAACGAGGCTTTGTGGCATCCTCAGTCTCATTGTGAGGCCTAACAAGGACCCAGATGTGGGTCCTGCCCCCTTTTTCTACATGGCGAATGAAGGCAAAGTCGGTGCCCAGCCTCACAGAGAAGCCACTACTTGGGTTTTGCATATGGCCCAAGGTTTGTGTGCCAGTTCCTTGTCCAGAGGCTGTCTTCCAGATCAGGAGGTTTTACAAGGATCTGCCATCACTTCTCACAGGAGGCAAGTGATGGAACACTATTCAGTAACAAAACGGAGAAAGGGGACTGCTATGCACATAGCAACCAGGGTGAACCTCAGAAAAAAACATGATGTTGAGCAAAGGAAGCCACATGCAAAAGAGTATGATTCCATTTCTAATAAGTTTGACTGATCTATGGGGATAGATACCAGAGTAATGGTAGCTTATGAGAAGTGAGATTTACCTTAATGGGGTAGGAGGAAACTTTTCAGAATGATGGCAATACGCTATATCTTGATGGAATAGTGGGTACGTGAGTACTTGGGTGTATACATTTGTCAGAATGCAGCAAATTATACATGTGTAGTTCATTGTATGTAAATTTTACCTCAATAGAAAGTACATAAATTAATTTCCTGAGAGATTTGAACCAGTATCATATGATAGATAGATAGATAGATAGATAGATAGATAGATAGACAGTAGAAAAAAATAGAATTCTCATAAATTAAAAAATAATCTCAGATAGTTAGGCTAGTACATTAAAGACAGCTGAATATCAAATATATATAAGCTGGAAGATCAAACCAATAAGTTCTCCCAGAATGTAGTATGTAAAAGACAAAGAAATATAAACTATGAGAGATGATGAACAGAAGATGAAGAATGGACCTATCTGTTAGAAATTCTGAAAGGAAAGAAGAAAGATAAAGAAGCAGAGCACTTAGTCAACAAAACAATAGAAGGAAAGCTTGTAGAGAGATGAAAAGATCAGTCGAGGCCCCCTGGGTGTTCAACATGATGTTCAACATTGACACCTAGACACATTCTGATAAAATTTGGGGACTTCAGGGTGAAAGAGAGTTCCTCAAAACAATTAGACGTAGAGTTACCATGTGATCCAGCAACTCCACCTCCAGGTGTATGCTCGAAGGAATTGGAAGCAGCAACTTGAACAGATACTTGTACACCCATGTTCATGGCAGCATTGTTCACAGGCGCCAAGGGATGGGAGCAGCTCAAGTGTCCCTTGAGCGATGACTGGCTAAATCATATGTCTTCTAGCCATACGATGGAATATTATTCAGCCTTTGAGAAGGAAGGAAATTGTGACCCAGGCTCCAACATGGATGAAGCTTGAGGACATTATGCTACAAAAAACAAGGCAGTCACAAAAGGACAAATAGCCTGTGATTCCACTCCTATGAGGTGTCGAGAGGAGTCAAATTCATAGAGACAGCAGGTAGAATGGTGGCTGCCAGCGGTTGGGGGAGGGAGAGTGGGGAGTCAGTGTTTAATGAGGACAGAGTTTGTATTTGGGAAGTTCTGTGGATGGACAGTGGTGATGGTTGCGAAGAGTGTGAATGTACTTAACGCCATCAAACTATACGTTCACAAATGGTTAAAGTGGCAAATTTATATGATGTATATTTTAACACACACAACAAATAAAAAGAATGTCTTCAAGCTTCCAGAATAAAAACCAAATACTAAGGAAGGAGAATTCTATGGATGCCTGACTTCCCTCCAGCAATAGTGGATTCTAGAAGACAACTAAGGGAAATGTATTTGAACCCACTGTACCAGTGTTCAGGTGTGAGGGTCAAATAAAAACTGTTTCAAACATAGTCATTTAGGAACCTCATCAAGCCTAGATTTTCAGATTGTCAGAATGATTGAAGGACATATGTACTCTCACAAAATAACCCCAAGAAAGAAGAAAACATGAAATATAAGAAATCATGGTGAATAAGGCACTGAAATGAATTGTTAATGCCTGATGTTAAACAATATACACGTCTGAAATTAAAGTACTAGCTAATGTCAACATTAGAGGTTGAAGAAAGTAGAGAAAGGAAGTAAAACTGTTACTAAGGTATGTGTTTTTTCAGTGAGAGAATATAATCACTGACTGACCCAAAAAGAGAAGGGGAAAAAAGTAGGGTCGGTAAGAAATGGATGTACTGGCAGTCAGAAGTCAGCGTGGCATTAGAATTGATCCCTCAGTGAAAGATGGAGGATTTCAGATTGGTGTTTTAAAGTCCAGCTATGTGCTGTTTATGGGAGACACGCATAATAAGAGAACGTTTAAAAAGGGGAAGGAAGAAAGGTGTACCAGGCAAATGGTAATGGAAGGAAATGTTAACATGTTAACATCAAAAGCAGTGTAATTCAAGATGAAGGAGACCTCAGGGGACAGAAATTTTATTGTTTAAAAGTATAAATCATTAAGAAATTATAATTTTATGAACCTCTTCTCTGCCCGGGAATATAACTACTCAAAAATTTGCCAACAGCAGGTGGATTTTATTTTTTCCAATTAATGTCTTGAACTTTAATGTAAAAGTTGAATCAGTGTTCTTGTAGCTATGGTAGAAAGATTTGATTACGTCAAATAAAATTTAAGAAATGGGTAGGACCAGAGCTTGTCTATTTCTAAGGAATAACCAGGGACCATCACGTTGTGAACAAAGCAGTGAGCTAGTGCTCTGTGCCTCACTGGGCTTGGGGGAACCTCTTCCACGGTCTAGATCCCAGGCTCCTGTCTGCTGGGAGCAATGACTCTGGCCAGACCTCACCTCAGGGGCTTATTGCGAGTGTCTGATGAATGAATGCAGTGGTTCTCAACCTTCTCAAAGCCACCTTGGTATTAACTCAGTAACCGTGTTTGATACCTCCTTTCCTATACTCAAATTCACAGAAAATATATCACACCTACTCAAAAAGTTCTTTAGAACGTCACCATCTTGCCATAAAGGAGGTCTGCCAGGGAAACCGTCTGTGATAGATAGGCATGTGTGTAGTTCAGGATGTCAGCATTCAGGCTTATCTTCATGAGAAGCCGTAATGAAGGAGCTGGTTGTTCACACCTGCGCAGAAAGTGGTGTTGAACCCGACAGCTGCAAATGCACCCCCGTGTCTGGGCATTACTTGCTGACTTATGAATCATGAGCTACAGTGTTGGTGGCGACAGGGTTTTTTGAAATGGTAACCTTCCATATTAACGCCTAACCCTCTTCCCTCAACTGGACGCTATTTGCATTCATGGAAAATTCAGTGTGTATTTAAACTGTGTAGTTCAAGTCCCACATTGCGTGTGGAGATTACTTAAATAAATTAATAACTTTAAAAAAAAAAACCAAACCATGTAAAATATTTAGTGTCTAAGTGTGAAATGGAGTCTGATTTGAGGCCCAGGTGATTATTAGATTATAAACAGGTTCCATGGACATGGAACCCCAGTGGGGCACTGGCAGTCAGTCATCCATCATGTGTGACTGTCCCCTGCACTGTGGGACATCTAGTGTTCTTGGCCCCACCTGCTAAGTTCCAGTGGTAGCCCTCCCCGCCACTCCCCACCCCATGTCCCTGTGGCCGCCAAACTAACTCTCCCATAAATTCCCCAGATGCCCCCCAGAGGGCAGAACCGCTCCACAGAGGGTCCTTGGGAGGGACCTACGGAAAGAAAACTGACATGTCTCAGTTTTTAATGTTCTTCTTTCTTGTTGGTATTTTAGGCATTACATTTATCTGTTGGGTAGAAGGCCACATCAACTGAGGGGGATTTTTTTTGGTTAAAGATTGTATTTATTTATTTGATAGAGAGCAGGAGAAACGGCAGAAGGAGAGGGAGAAGCAGGCTCCCTGCTGAGCAGGGAGTCTGACATGGGGCTTGATCTCAGGACCCTGGCATCATGACCTGAGCTGAAGGCGGTTGCTTAACTGACTGAGCCACCTAGGCGCCCCTCAACTGAGGGGGATTTTAACGTCTTATGTATGTCTTAGTTTAAAAAGAAAAGCCTAGTGGGTACAGGGTCCCTGCGTGTCCAGCTACAGTGTGGAAGTGACCGTTCCCTGGCAGCGCTGGATGCCTAGCTTGCACCCGGGACTGTGGGCATCTTCATATTTTTTCAGGCACATGTAGAAGTATAAAAATACCTTTGGTTTTAAAGTGTTTGGTGCAATGTGATGCCACAATAGCTTCCACTGAAATATTCTTCCGGTGAAAAACCGCGTTAAAATACAGCTGACCCTTGAACAACATGGGTTTGAGCTGTGTGGGTCCTTATATGTGGATTCTTTTCAATAATACAGCACAGTCCTGTAAATGTATCTTCTTTGTGATTTCTTAATAACCTTTTCTTTTCTCTAGCTTACTGTATTGTAAGAATACAGTATAGAATACATACAAGATGTGGTCCATATATACATTGGAGTATTACTCAGCCATCAGGAAGGATGATTACCCAACATTTGCATCAACATGGACGGGACTGGAGGAGATTATGCTAAGTGAAATAAGTCAAGCAGAGAAAGACAATTATCATATGGCTTCACTCATATGTGGAGCATAAGGAATAGCGGGGAGGACATTAGGAAAAGGAAGGGGAAAATGAAGGGGGCGGAAATCGGAGGGGGAGACGAACCATGAGAGACTATGGACTCCACGAAACAAACTGAGGGTTTCAGAGGGGAGGGGGTAGCCCGGTGATGGATTTAAGGAGGGCACGTATTGCAATGAGCACTGGGTATTATATGCAAACAATCATAGAACATACATCAAAAACTAATGAAGTACTGTATGGTGACTAACATAAAATTAAAAAAAATACATACAACATACAAAATATATATTCATCAACCTTTTATGTTATCAGTAAGGCTTCTAGTCGGCAGTAGACTATTAGCAGTTAAGTTTTGGGGGAGTCAAAAGTTATACCCAGGTTTTTGACTGCAAGTGGGGGGTCAGCTATCCCTCATATTGTTCAAGGTCAACCGTATACCTCAGCTCCTCTTGAGGAAGCTTATTGGCAAATAATGTGGCTGGAGGTCATGAAGGCCTGGGTCCACGTTCCCACGCTGCCACTCCCTGCTCAGTAACTTGGGCAGGACCTGCCCTCCCAGCTGGTCTCCTCTGTAAGATGGAGACCACGCCCTGTCTTACTGGTTCATTGTGAGCATCAGATGAGAATTGGCGTTTAGGGTTAACACGTGGCTTCCTCTAGAAGCCCCTTCTCCCTGGGAGATATTCCTCTTCCAGGTCCCAGTGCTGGCTCTGATCACTGGTGCCTCATGTCTGTTCATCCCCGGTTCTTCTCTGCACCGTTCGTGACCACCTGCTGGGTCTTACTGGTTTTAGACAACCTTTCCCCTAGTAGTGGCTGACATGAAGCACAGCCTCCTCTTATTTTATCCTTGGTTCTCTTATTCAAGTCTTATCAGCCCTTCAAAAAAAGTTGGCAACACTAAATAACAGTCTGGGAAGGATTTCTTCTGGTGTAATGACAGAATCTGAAATATTTTGTTTTGTCTGAAATATTTTAAACAAAAAGCTGGCATCTGAAACTACCTTCAGACTTGTCACCCCAAAGGCCATTCTTGGCTCTGTCATTCCTTTAATATACTTTTCTGTGCTCTGCAGAGTTGGGGAGGGAGAGAGAGAGAGAGAGAGAGAGTGAGTGTGTGTGTGTGTATGAAATTCTCCAGGTTACAAATAGCAATTCTGAGTACTTTTCAGAACAAATCAGACTGCCTTGAAGGAGCACGAGCAGGAGCACAAGGTGTTTTGAGTTACAGGATTCGGGGTACAGCCGTTCTGCTGAGAATCCAAGCTGCTGCCAATTAAGATGAACATGAGAAAAACCCAAAGGGCGCTCTTAGAAGGGAGCCGCACCCCCGATGTCTAAGGGAACCTGTGGCAGAGGCTCTCTGCTGGCCTCTGGTGGGGGCCCTGGGGGGTGCCGCATGGGCCTGGGGAAGGGCAGAGGCGTCCCTGGTCACGGTAGAGGTGTGCACGGTCATGGCCTCTTGCATCAGGAACTCTGTGACCCTTCTTAGAAACGTGGAAGGCGGGGTCAGTGCTACAGAAGAGCGCTTGGGGGTTTACAGTGAATTACACACGAGTAATGTGAGTTTTTTTTCCCTGAAAGCAGTTTAATACTAAAACAAAGGATGGGTTCACGGTGAACACAAAAGTTCCCAGCCTCAAAGATCAAGGGAAGGAATATGATGGATTCACGATCACAATTACAGGAGACAAGTATGTATGCTTCCTAAGTGTGAGTGTCAAGGCGGGCTCTGTCTGATAATGCCGCAGAAGTTTAGACGTACCGGCTTTTGCTTTATCCTGAAATGAAAATTGTCAAGGTCCAGTGTGTAGCTATAACCAGTTATTTTGTTGACATGACTTTTTAGAATATTATGCCAGCAGATACATTTTCTGACTGCTGGATCTAATAGCTTTTTAGATATTAAGTATAATATCTCATATGGAAAGCATTCTTCTGGGTTCTTAAAATTCCTTGTGGGCAACACTTTTAGTAATAAAATGAAAAAAGATGAGAGATTGGCAGATTGAAGGCCATCGTAAGAGTTTTAAATACAGGTTTTAATATATGATGAGAGCAGTGCAGTCTTATTATGGAAAATTTAGAATACACAGATAAGCAAAGATAAAAAATAAAATCAATGAGTTGTTTTCTTTAAAAACAGAGATTATACTCCACACAGTTAGAGCCTGCCTCTTTCGTATCTTACCATTACTTGATCATGAACATTTTTTCATGTATTTGTGAGCATTTGTAATGCTTGCATAGTATTCCATTTTATGGACGTTGTAGAGTTTCTCCTAATATTTTGTTATCGACCATGTAGAGTATTTCTCATTTTTCACAGTGACTGTTTTTATTAACCAGACTTATTTACCTTTGAAGCCCAAGCTTCATCTAGGAGCCTCCATACCCCTTGAATTTTGGGTGGATAACCTTGCCCCTCCCCCATGTGCTGCCCTCCCCCACAGCACGCATTCCTCAGTTGCTCGCCTGCAAGGCGCCATGATTTCTGCATCGGGACTTCCGGCTTGGTTTCTGCCAGCTCCGCAGTAGGGCTATGACTTGCCTTCTCTCAACCCCTCCGCCTCTTGGGCTCCAGCTTTCTCATATGCTTTACTCTCAAACCACAGGGGCGTCTCTGTCATATTCTCTGTCAAAACCCACACAGACCTCCATGAGGAAGCACCTGCTTAGCAACTTCCAGATTTTGTGAACTTTCCATATCCTTGAGGTCTCAATCTACCCCAGACCATTTATTAAAGTATTTTTCCCAACAAATATCACACTCCCTCCCCAGAAGGAATTCCAGGGTTTGCTATTAATGTAAAAATGACTCCCTTGCCTTCCCACCCACTTGTGAGATAGAGATGTCCTCAGATGAAATCTCCAGGCAGAAAGGGACTGACCGTGTGAGAGAGTACGGAAAGTTCCTTCCCCCTGAAACGTGGTTTCTTTCCTCCATTGTGTCACCGTATTCGTTACCTCTTGCTCTGGGCTCTAACCCCTCGAGTAGACTCTGGTGTCTCTGTACCTGGTGTCCTGGTGGCTTACAGTGCTTTGTCAGTGTCCCCAAGGCCCCATTCCACTGGGTGTTAAACCACTCCCCACTCCATCCCCTCCACTGCCCGTAGATACCAGGACCAGCTCCCCTGCCAGGCACTCCAGGCCTTTCATAATGTGGCCTCCCAAAACATTTCCTTCTTGCCTAAACTTTTCCTGCCAGGGCTTGGCCTGCTAACTCAGCTGGACTGCTCGTTCCCTGAGATCACCTCCCACCTCCTGCTTCTGAGCCTCTCACTCCTGATTTTCACATTCAGGCCCCTTCCCCCGTGAAGCATTTCCTGTTGTCTTCCATGTCTTCCAGATGAGACCTGATCTCCTGCTTTTGAACCCTGACTCGCTATCTGTTCGCCCTGCACATGGTCTTCTAATTCATGGCCTCGGTTCGCCCTCCTTCCTCATAAATGCAGCAGCTGCGCCATGTTCCTCTTTCTAGGATCTAAGAACTATTTATTTATATAATACATGCCTGTTGCATCAGATTTATCTCCTCCATAGAGCCTGTCATGGAGCTAAGCGTGCAGCAGGAGTTTTAAAAAAAAACGCAGTAGAGTCCGTGAACTTCTGCACACAGTTCTGGCTCCCGATCTTCAATCATAATAGGGAGGCTGTCTGAGAAAGTCTTTATGATGCATTCATTCTTGCCTATGTGTAGTTGTTTCCTTCTGTAGTAGCTTAAGCTCCTATAATACGTACGTATGGTTAGACGGAACAAAATACCGTGTTTTATGGAAAATGTGCCTATGTACGGAACATGCCTTCCTGTGTGTGTAGTTAGGTGGGACAGGTGGGATACGTTCTCAGATATGTCTTGTGCCACATCAGCATACCAGTTCCTTCCTTCTTTTCACTCCCCGTGTTTGGCTCTTTGAATTGTATAATACATGCCTCTGACACACATTGTTGTATTTTTAGGGTTGGCAACATACTGTTTTCTGTGGAAACGCAAACCACAGAAGAAAGAACACAATTCTATCATGCTGAGATAGACGCACTTTATAAAGACCTCACAGCAAAAGGAAAAATACTGATTCTTTCATCAGAATTTGGGGTAGGTTTTTGTGTTTTTCCATTTTATCCGTGCTTCCTAGGATTCTCCTGCAACCTTTTCAAAGCCTCTACCTGCTCACGGGTATTATGCAACTTATGCTTGAGATCGGCTTTCACTGATGACCTATAAAGACTTCTTTTAAAAATTCTTATAGAAACAATTCCTTTATTTATTTATTTATTTAAGATTTTATTTATATGAGAGAGAGAGAGAGAGAGCGCGCACGCACAGAGGGAGAGTATAAGAAGCAGACTCCCCGCTGAGCAGAGAGCCTGACACGGGGCTCGATCCCAGGACCCTGAGATCATGGCCTGAGCCGAAGGCAGATGCTTTACCAACTGAGCCACCCACGTGGTGCCCCCAATTCCCATATTTAATAAGAATAGTAATTGAGGAAGGGACATGATCCATGTACACAGTTACTGTGTTATATGGTAAGTCTGGGCTCTGTCCATAGTTGGTCCATAGTGACAGTGGCCTGTGGGGCTCTCGGTGGGCCTTTCCTGGTCTGTGGCTCTTCCCTCCGTGTCCCGCCCTGACTTGAGGGAGCTCCTCGGAGGCAGGATCTGGCCTGTCACCTTCGTAGCAGCAGCTGCTGCTGTGCTGGGAGTATCACAGGCACTCATCGGCTTCTGGAGTGGATGCCGTGGCCCCTAGGAAGTTGCTTCATTTCTCTTGCATCTAATCAGTTCATACCTATAATTAAGCATTCCAGGTTTTTACAGAATTAAGTGTATTTATCACCTAAATCTCAGTGCAGAGGGTGTGCTCATCAGAATCTTGGGAAACCATATTCAGTTTTAATAATTACTTTGTTTTATTTTAATCTTAATATATATGTTGACATTGCAAGTAATGTTAAAGGAGGCTGAGATTTTTATGTTTATCAGAAAAGGTTTCAGGTGTTTTTTTAAAAAGATTTATTTATTTATTTGAGAGAGAGAGGGAGGGGAAGGAGGAGCAGAGGGAGAGGGAGAGGGAGAATCCCCAGCAGACTTCCCGGTGAGCGCGGAGCCCGACTCGGGGCTCGATCCCACGACCCTGAGATCAAGACCTGAGCTGAAACCAAGAGTTGGTTGCTTAACTGACTAATCCACCCAGGTGCCCTAAAAAGGTTTCAGTCTTAGAAACAGCTCGGAAAATACTGCTCTAAACCGAACTGTCTATATACCCTTTCGTTAGGAAAAAATGGTAGTGCAGAGTATAAAATATTCAAGAATGTGAAAGTAGGTTTCCGTAGTAAATGATTCTTATGTCTTGTCACCTTGTAAAAAACTAGTTTATAATCTAGAATTTAAATTCATGAGCATGTGTCTTTTTTTTTTTCTAGGAGGCTGATGCTGTTTGCAACTTAATCTTATCCTTAGTTTATTACTTTTATAATTTAATGCCACTCTCTCGAGGATCCAGGTGAGTGATAGCCTATAATTTGAAAGTTTTTACATTGAAGCACATGTTCTTTTTTGCTTGCATTACTTGCTGTGGCTGTGGGTACAAAAGTACCCCAAGCAATCGCAAGAAATCCCCTTTGGTTTTTTTCAAAATCCACCCAGAAATTATGTCCTTGACCTACCACACCATCAAAAGAATTATGAAGGATTGTTCTAAGATAGTGTGCTTACGTTTTACAGGCTGGGGATCCATTCACTCGACAACACAAATGTCTTGAAGGCCTACTATGTGCATGCAATGCACTCACTGTATTTTAACTTCTGATATTTGCCCAGGCTGTTACCCTGCCCTCTTCTCCCCTTTCCCCCAGTTTTTGTCCATCACTCTACCTCCAGTCCTAATGGTTTATACTTTGGAGTCACCAGCTACTCTGTACTACTTGTACGATTGTGAATCAATTCCTGCTGCTTACGAATCCATCAGGAGCTTTTTAGGTGTCATTAAAACCAGGCTTTCTGTCTGTTCTCTGTTAGCCGGCACGATGTGCAGTAGATCACGGAATTTGAATTTAAGATGTTTGAGCTAAAACAATTTACTTGAATGTTCTTGTCTTTAACACTTAAAAAGTAAAACTCTCCTAAATGTGGCAGTAGATGTTGTGATATTACAAAGGCATGGAAACAAGCTAGGAGCATAAATACTGTAGTATCAGCATGACTGGTACTAGCGGGCACGGAATGTGTGATGTGCTTATGCTCTCCGCGTGCCCCCTTCAGTCAAGCACATATGCGGGCGCCGTGGGTATACCCAGCATTTTCCCCTTTGTCCTCACAGCAGCTGTGTTGACTCCTGGTGACACAGGAAGGAGGTGACACGGGAAGGAAGTGCAGCTCTCGTCACCTGCACTCTTTCCCTCGGAGCTGTATCTGTTCAGTCCCTGATCCTGTTGGTTCTGTCCTCTGTTGTGCTCAGAGCTACCGCCGTAGTTCAGACCCTCGTCACCCCGTGCCTTTCTGACTCCTCTCCCTGCTTCCAGGCTTTTCTCCTTCCCCTCTCTGCCTCAGTTCTTTTTTTTTTTTTTTTAAATTCCCGTATAGTTAACATACAATGTTACACTGGCTTCGGGCGTACAGTGTAGAGACTCAGCATCTCTGCCCCAGTTCTTTATACCTGGTGGCTCAGGTACCAGCTCGGGGGCACCGGGCACAGTGCCTGTCTGTGTCCTGTCCTGGTCTCTCTTGGCTTCATCACCGCTCTCCTTTATCTGCTCTTTTACTACCCTGTGGACCTTCTCGAAGGTCCTCCCGTTGCCCCTCCACTGC
Organism: Ursus maritimus; assembly: GCF_017311325.1. Taxonomy (NCBI): domain Eukaryota; kingdom Metazoa; phylum Chordata; class Mammalia; order Carnivora; family Ursidae; genus Ursus; species Ursus maritimus. The sequence goes on along the minus strand of NW_024426885.1, from coordinate 67,517,148 downwards.
ACCTCCCTGCCTTTCCTCACACCTTCGTGTCCACACAGGCTCTCCTTCTGTGCCAGCCATTTCCCTTCCTTCACCTCTGCCCCCCATGCCCTGCCTGGGCCCTGAAGATGCGTCAGGCATGCCCTTGGCCTCCGCGGGGTCTTCCCCATGGGCTCACCACCCCCTCCAGCCCCGGGCTTGACTCATTGCACCTGCAGGCTTTCTCCACAACGTGCATGCTGTCTGCCTCCGTGGTCAGCCTGCTTGCTCTCAGAGGCGAGAGCCTCGTTCTGGTTATCTTCACTCAGAGTGCCTTGCACGGGGCACACGTGGCCCGTGTGTAATAGATATGTCAGAAGCAGGAGTGAGTCTGTTATATGCCAGGAAAGGAATTTATAGAACACATCAGCTTTCAAACCAGTCTGTTGGCACCTTCTGAGAATATGTTCTGCTTTTCTTCTTTGGGGGCTAAAGTTTTTAATGCTTAAACAATAAGATTAATATGTTTGCATTACAAAGTGTATCGTATACATGCATTTTAAAAGCCAGGCCTTGTGAAGTTGCTAGAAATAGAAGCAGACACATCTTCTAATTCATTATTTCATAAGAATAGAAAAACCAGGTGGGAAGAAAACTCCTAATTAAAAGAAACACCTTTTTTCCTCAGAATAAGAATATTCTGGGTCACATTTACCCTTAAAATAGTGAATCTAAATATTTTTATTAGTAAATTAGTAAATATTTTTAAGACGTGAAAATATTTTTTAGTTTAATTTCTAAAGAATTCTTAAATAAAATTTCATCTTTTGCGATAGAAAGTCCATAGTGAGCTTTTCATGTGATCCCTGTTTGGAAACCAGGACTGACTGGTAATTGTTCTTTATTTACGTAGTGTAATAGCTTACTCCGTGATCGTGGGAGCATTGATGGCAAGTGGAAAGGAAGTAGCAGGAAAAATCCCCAAAGGGAAGGTATGTTGAAGCTGGAAGGGCAGATGGTTGGCTGTGTGTTTAAATCCCAGCCCTCGGATTTTTGTGTTAAGATCCAGAAGTTCAACAGATCTCAAAGTGAGCCTCTCTCTTCCATATTAATTACATTCCTAAATTTCTTTCTTTTTCAGTTAGTTGACTTTGAAGCTATGACAGCCCCTGGTTCAGAGGCCTTTAGCAAAATAGCCAAAAGCTGGATGAACCTAAAAAGGTAACTACTTGGTGGCGGTCAGCAGAGGGCTGTTAGCTATGCAGGAGGAGCGGACCTCCTGCTCCCTTTGGAGCTAGCTGTGTGATACTGGGAGTACGCTCCCTTTCCTGAATTCTTACTCTGCAAGGGATGTAATCCCTTTTCTGAAGCCAAGGTGTTCTGTCGTGTAGGACCCCTGAACGTGTGAGTCTACAGATAAAAATAAGTAATGAATAAAAAGCAAAGTGATACATGTCCTCTTTGTGTAATCAGGCATTCATCTCTCTTGGCTAATTTACCCTTTATCCCAAACTCTTAGGTTCAGTATTCAGGAAGGAACTTGAAAACTGTGAGCTGTGCCCATTTCAGATGTGCCCCGAGTGGGAGCACACTTTTACTGCACAGTAGATTTTTGAGAAGGTGGCACTTCACAGTAACGTAGGCGAGGAGTGCATGTGAGTCTGTAAACACTAACCAGACATCATCCCCTGTGGCTGCCATCACGAGTCCAGCACACCCTGATCTTTCCTGGCTCTTGTTTCCAGGAAATTTGGGATGAAATTAAACCCATAGATGCGTTAATAGTTAAGAAAGAACAAGCACATGTCACTGACCTTCTTTATTCTTGCACCTTCTCCATGTTTTCTCCATCATACCCCCTCCAATTTTGCCTTTCCCATCTGTTGGACACAGCAGCCGCTCTAAAAATTGCTGGGTAATTTGCGCTCTGTTTAAAACAGAGAAATTCATGTCTGTAGTGCAGTCTTGTTCAAGGTGTAAGTACGTTACTAGCTTTGTAACAATCGCTTCTAACAGTCGCTCATTGCTCCAGTGTATTCCCGTTTCAGGATTACTGGCTCACACGTGCTTTAGTATAATATGACCGTGGGGTCAAACATCTTGCTTCTGTCTCTTCTGTAGTTTTACAATGTGAACCTTCCAACAATATTTTAAGGAATGAATAAAAACCTGCCTCCCGTTGTGCAGGTGCCATTTCACACCGCCCTCCGGCATGCGTGATCTTGTCCTGGGCTCAGGGTCCCCCTGCGAGTTAAGAAGACTGTGCCTGGTCCTGCTGATACGGGCAGTGGGGCCGGAGAAAGGGCTGTAGCCAATAAGGAGCTGGGCCAGCCGGGACCCTGTGTCTCTGATTCAAGTCTAGCAGTTCCCCAGCGGGACATGTGTGAACAGTCACGCATACAACAGAGCTTAATTTTCCTTTCCGAAGATTCTGGCTGAACTGGCCAGCAGCCCATTATGGGGGCCCCTGGGTATCAGGTCCCCAGCCATAGAAGCATCCGTTCTGGTCACAGCTCCTCCCTGCTTTTGTAAAATTGTCTGACAGCATACATATGGGGTCATTGGAAAGAGACTATTAAAATAGGAATAATGCCTTTTTTGTGAAATTGTGTTAATTTTCATATTCCTTTTTTGTGTTTTTCTTTTCCAGTATTTCACCTTCTTATAAGACTCTCCCATCCGTGTCAGAGACGTTCCCGACATTAAGATCAATGATCGAGGTGCTAAACACTGACTCCTCTCCACGTTGTCTTAAGAAACTCTAGTTATGCTGTGGTATTTATACGAGTAAAGGGCCGGACCTCTTGCTTCTTAAGTTATTTTTTAAAACATGGAATTATAAAGAAACTAGGTCCTTTATTACTTTTGATACCAATTTTTGATAGGAATTGAATACTTGAAATCATTTTCTTTACTTTTCGAACCATAACAGAAATCATGAAAGAGGGTTTTTTTTGGGGAAAAAAAGCTCTATGTTGGGGCAGGAAAGTGTGTGTAGAGGCCAGCGGCCTTGTTGGTTTCCACTTACAAAGTCCTAAAACTCCTTCCTCACAGCAAAAAAGTTGACTTCAAAAACCAAAAATTAATCATTAAAAGGAGCAAAACCAACAACAAAACGGGAGTGTTTTCGTTCCTTGAAAGATTTGGAGATTTTTCAAGGCCTTTTTATGCATATTGTGATAGGGCATTGTGTTTCTCCCTCACATAATCTTCACAAGCGGGTTCTCCCTTGTGTTTGAACGATGGAAGATTCATGGGCCGTCCCGTGCGCTGTCCCCGTGCGCCGCCAAGCTCACTGCCGCGCTCACCGCTGCGAACGTTTGTTTTGAATGACGCAGACAGTATTTGCCAGTGACCCAAACACTGAATTATTGAACCATGTTTTTTTTTTTCTCTGTGTTGGAAAAAATAAACGAGGGGTGATTTCTATAAATCACCAGTTTTTGACACTGGATTATGTATGCTTTTATTTTGTGAGCTAGTTTTGCTTTCAGGTGTAAGAACTTCCAGAACATGATGGATTTTTTTTTCCCCCCAAGAGAGGGTAAATGACAGTGAGTAAAATGGGTTCATTAAATTATTGCCATTTCCAAATCATTTTCATTTTTCTTCGGTGTTTGTTAAAGAGTTGAACTGTTCACTGCTTTCTGCTATTTAGTTTTGGTCTTGAAATCTCACGGAAGAGTAGCAGGCCAGTGTCTAGGGGCGTCGGGGCTCGTGGGGAGTTTAGCACCACTGGACAGGAGCAGTTGTCTGCTAAAACACGGCTGTTTGATAGAGATGACCTGCCCTTCGGACACATGCCCGAGTACTGACACGCTTCAGGACAGCCACCGAGTGTTCCTGTTTTCGTCTCCTCTGAGGGAGGGCAATAATGATCCCAGTTATCAGGCACACCCCATTTTATGAGCAGGTTTCACACCCACAGGTCGGTTTTTCTCCTGAGACCAGCATTGTGCTCCCGGAAGACAAGCATCTGTTTTCATTTTGCAGGTGAGGGAGCTGAGACTCTGGGAGGGGGTTGACGCTCCTGAGACCCCGAACTGTTGACGCCCCGGTGCTGATTCCAGCCAGTCCTCTCCGAGCCCAGGGCCAGCCCTGCCCCACTGTGGTCTCCGGGACCAAAGATTCAGTTCGCAGGCTCTTCTCAAGACTCAGAGAACACATAGCACGGCATGGTGCAGAGTCTGCACGTATTTGTTGCGTTTCTTGGTGCTCTCAGCTTTGTGCTGTTTTGACCAAACTGACCTAGCTGATGACTTAACCATAAAAGGGCTGCATCCAGACATGCTGTGCAGGATTGCAAAGCAAGATGGCAACTGCCATCTTTTTTCTTTCTTTCTTTTTTTTTTTTAAGATTTATGTATGTATTTTAGAGAGTGCGCAGGTGCGTGAGTGGGGGGAGGGGCAGAGAAGAGAATCTTCAAGCAGGCTCCCTGCTGAGTGCAGAGCTCCATGCCCTGAGCTGAGTTCTCTCTCTCAACGACCCATGAGATCATGACCTGAGCCGAAACCAAGTCGGACGCTTAACCCACTGAGCCAGCCAGGTACCCCTGACTTTTCTAAAATCTGACAAATATCTAAACCCCAGAGTTAGAACATATTTTTCTTGAAACGTTTCCTAAAACCAACTCCATATTCCTACATTTCAATTTTTATTTAGAAAGCCCAGTTTCTCCTCATTCAGGTAAGGTGATTATCACATCAGAAGTACTGACATGCTAAATTCTGTGACTTCAAGATGTTTTGGGAGAACATTCCATCTTCTGCCCCGAGTCCTAAGATACTCAGGCCAAGTTGACTGTGGTCTGAACAAAATACTACAGGTAGTTCTGTTCGGTGGCCAAGACAGTGCTAACCGCTGGCGCTCCCGTTCCCATCTTTAAGGGCTCTTGTCACAAGATTTGAAGTGCATTTTTATGTCGTAATATTTAAAGCTCTCTCATCACCTCTTCTATTACATTGAAAAATTGCACCTAAAAATCAATCACAGTCCCGTCATACAAGTTATTCTCTGTTTAAGGCTTTTTTAAAAAACAAATTTCTTTCTTAAAAATTAGAATTCGGTTTGCTTTTATCCTTAAAATTTCGTATCAGAACCTTTTGGTCTTTCTGAGGAAACAAGACCACCATGTTTCTTTTGTCTGTGTTTGTTTTTTACCTCATTAGCTACTCTTACCCTTTTGATTTTATGGCGTAAAATTAAGGCCCTCCTGATAGGTGGGTGACATCCTCAGCCTCTTGCCCCTGCAGCTCTGTGATGAAGAACTGGAAACATTAGAGGTTCATCTCTGCCCCGGTCAGATGCGAGTGTGAGAGGCTGTGTTCCCAGCATCACGCAGGTGGGTCCAATTGGGTGCATGCATGCTGGTTCTCTCATACTACGGCTATTTCCAATACCGGCCCTTCAGATAACTCACTTGCCTCCTACTCGTCAGTCGTAGAATCCCTTTATCCACTAGAGAATTTGAAACCTGTGTTAGAGGGGACCATGGATTAGTCTAGAAATGTCACTCAGAACCCAGCTCTTTTCCTCGCGGCCCAACACCGTCCATTAGCAAGGCAGCTCTTCTGTCCCTCCTACAAAACTCCGCCCCCCTCTTCCTTGGCTGCATTGCTACCTCCCCAGATTCTACTCTTGCGGGACCTCTTCGGTAGTCTCTGGCTTATCTTCCCACTGCTGCGCTTAAATCCCTCCCAGCCTCTCACTGCCCTAAAATGAAACCTAGTCTGCCTGAATAGCCCACCTGATGTGGCCTCTCTCTGTTCTTCCAGCCTCACCTCTTACTACTCCCCTCATCCATATGCTCTAACCACACGCTCCTCCTTTTTTAAAAATTTATTTCTTTAAGTAATCTCTACACCCAATGTGGGGCTTGAACTCACAACCCTGAGATCAAGAGTCACTTGCTCCTCCGGCTGAGCCAGCCATGCACCCTGTTTGTACCACTGATCCACCGAGGCTTTTTCTTCCTGCTGTCCAATAAAACTTTCTGCGATGGTGGGAATGTTCTGTGTTTGCCTTGTCCAATATGGTAGTCACCATCCACATCTGGCCGCTGAGCACTTGAAAGAGAGCCAGTGTGACTGAGGAATTGAGATTGTAATTCAGTTTTAATTAATTTACATTTAGATAGGCACATGTAGCTAGTGGCTATTCTAAGGCACAGCACAGCTTAGAGAGACCCTGGTTAGACTTTAGGATTAAAGTTTTTTCCACAGAAATATTCCCAAATGATGTTCTCTGTTGGCAGTTAATATGAACTTGATGTTTACAGACTTGTCTGTATAGCTGAGCTCTATTTGTAAAATTGCTCGGAAGAATTTAATATGCAAACTTTCCAAAGACTTAAAAAGATCTTCTAGATAAAACTTGTTAGTAAAGGAGGAATTGTATGTGAAACTTTTCTGATATAGTTACCTTCCAGTAATTTGTAAATAAGGAAAGGAGATTTATGGGGATCAGACCAGAGATTAAAAAGCCAGTGTGTCCCAGACCAGATTTGGCTGAATTTGTGAATATAACTTAAGATGTCCATGATGGAGCTGCTAATTCCTTGCCTGGAAGTCTGTTCCTTCCCCACCTTTCCCTATTTCATAAATGGCACCCTTCTACCCAATGGCTCCAGCCAGAAACCCACATGGCCTCCTTGGATCTACACTGGCTCTTCCCTAGTTTCCAGATCACCACCGGGTTCATCATCATGTCCAGTACAATTTACCTCTCCAAATACTCCAGATAGGTTCATGTCTAGCCATCATTCCAGTCATTCCCCAGCCCATGCTACTTAAATTTATATTAACTAAAATTAAATAAAAGTAGGGGTGCCTGGCTGGCTCAGTCAGTAGAGCATGTGACTCTTGATCTCAGGATCATGAGTTCTAGCCTCATGTTGGGTGTAGAGATTACTTTTTAAAAAAATTAAAAGTAAATGCTTTTTCTCAACAAGTCTATCCCCATTTCAAGTGCTCAGTAGCCACATGTGGCTGGTGGCTACCATATTGGAAAGGGAAGATGCAGAACATTGCCATCATCACAGAAAGTTCTATTGGATGGTACTGTTACCCTGAAGAGAATAACAGCCCCTCCACACTTGTGTCCCTGCGTAATGGGAGTCCCTGTGGTTTTAAGCAAGAGTCCAGGCATATACCACCTATTCCCCTTCCTCCTTGCAGCCACTGGTCTGTCAACACTCCTGACTCCTGGCGCCTACCAGGCACCATGCTGAGCGTAAGACTCAGTTGAACTGCCCAAACGCTGTGGAGGTTCCCCTGTTGGCCATTGCTTCTCTGTTCTTGGGTGCCAACCTGGGCTTTGCCTTCTCTATGAGGCTTGCTGCCATCTTTTCTAGGGAGATTAAAACCAGATGCTTCCCTCTCCAGGGGGAGAGGCCATTTTGGAACTAACAAATTTTGAATATTAAGGTACTCAAGGTAGCATTTTTCATAGCGTTGAACATTATTAGCTTATTTAATCCTCTCAAAAACCCCACGAGGCACTGTTTTGTGCCAGTCCCAGTCTGTCAATAACCAGTGTTATGGTTGGACCAGCACTTGTGGTTCTTACCATGATTGCAAGGTGCCCTACAGCAATAACCATTGAGGAACTTTGAAAAAAGAAAGGTTTATTACTTACAGGACCTGGAAATTATACAGCACACATGGGGCCACACAACAAGGTCCTGGGAGGAGAAAGAGCATGGCCCTGGGGTTCTGCTTTTATTGCGGTTGAGGATGGGAGGACCTAGGGTTTCTGGGCTCACTCTATCGATGAATTTAAAACATAAGAGCAGGAATTTAAAGCACAGGAAGAGAAAAAAAAAAAAAGTAAGAGGCCCAAATGGTAAGTTATGGAAACCAACCGAGATCCCTAATGCAAAGAAGCCTCAGTGGGGGAAGGTGGCCTGGCTCTTTATCTAGTTGTGTGGCTGGCTGTCAATGTGTTTATTCAGATAACCTCTTTGAAGTGGATACCTGGGCCATCAAAGCTTAAGTCAGGCATATGCATTATAAAAAAGAGTTTATACTACAGGTAAGCACTTGTGTTATCCCCACTTTGAGGGCTCACATAGGGAAGCCACTTACACCTGTAACAGCCCTTGAAAATTTGCCACCTCGTGAGCACTCAGGGAACCTGGGGGAAGGTGATTGGGAAGGGGGTGGTAGGGATCAACCCCAGCACCCTTGACCTTAACCCCAAAGAATAGGTACACTCACTAAGTCAATCAGACAAACACAAAGGAGACTGATTGCTTCCAGCCATCCACCAGGTAGAAATGCCACCACAATATTGAAGGGTTTCCCAGTAGCAGCCCATCGGGAGACAATAGAGATTGGCTTATTATTTAATGCAATTCTAGAGATCACCTGAGAATGGGCAAATTTGTCAAGGCCTGTAATCTCAACTAAGACTAGGAATTGTCACTTATTCGGATCAGAATTTAAAATAAATAACATCTGTCCAAAAATAGATTCTGAATCAATGAATCTTTTAATTAGTAGGCTTAGGTCTAGAACATTTTTATATGCAAATTAAGTCCTTAATTACTGGTTTGGTGTAGAAGTAACTTCTGAAGCAAAGCAACCTCCTCCTTCAGGCAAATCCATGTATGTTAACTATGCGCCCCGTTTCACAAAGGTTTAAAATAGCATGTACAAATATGTACAACACCAAAGAACAATGCAAGTGGGGGAACAATGAACTCTACTAAAATGTATACTTATACATGTATTATATACATGCCTTGTTATGTACACCTATATACACCTATGTATATATGCATACATGAATATATGCCATAAAATCTATATAAGTGTAATGAAGATGACAAGTAGGTCTTTAAGGCAGTTTCATCACACTATTGACCCAAGTCCATTAAAAACTTCTAAGTCTTCCCCAGCTGTGACAATGTTTGTTTCATAAAGCTTTGCCAGTTGATCGTTTTATCTCCATAAAGCATCATCTTATTAACATTGGTCTGTTCTTGCTAACAGCTGTTGTCCTTCTTCATTACATTGCAGAATCTGGCTGAATCCAGTATGTTACCTACCCTTTCAGTTTTGTGTCAGCAGTGAGTTCTTACTGGGATTAATCCAATAAGGAAAAGTGTATGTACTCTCAGGCTTATTCTAGACTTTATACCTCCAAATATATTTTCTTAAGATTTTTATTTATTTATTTATTTACTTACTTATTTATTTAAGACGGAGACAGCTAGCCAGTGAGAGAGAAGCAAACTCCACGCTGAGCAGGGAGCCCAACAGGGGCTCGATCCCAGGCCCCTGGGATCATGAGCTGAGCCGAAGGCAGACGCTGAATTCACCGACTGAGCTACCCAGGTGCCCCCAAAATATTTTTTTTTCAAGGTTCTCCTGTCATAACACAATTGACATTCTCGTTCTATCTGTGACTCTAAAAATTTATTGTCAATGAACGTTTGCATTAAGTGCCTTTAGGTAACTAGTAAAATCTTGACTTTTGCAATTCATTTAGTAACAACATTTAGTATCCAGATTTTCATTAAAAAAAATCTTCATCCATCCCCTTACTACTTGACCCCTCTAATTTCTGTATCTTGGGTCAGGGCCACTGATACCCGAATGTTGGTAAATGCACAAACACGGTCATGCACATGCAGGCCTGAGCCTCCCTGAGCTTCCCAGCGTCCTGTGCGCGTGAAGGGACGAGGACGTACTGAGATTACGCCCTGGTACATTGCTCTTAGAACTTTTCTGAGCAGCCAGAATGTCTGAGATAAAAGACAAAACCGTCTTGTCAAATTCTTCCCTTCACATAGTATAAATGCAATGGATTTTTCCATGGGGAGGTGTCTTGTCTTAGTAGTGCTGAGTCCTTTCTGTGCCAGACTCTGGAGGGGCTCATGAACTCACATGGCGTTCGTAACAGTTGCTCAAGGTAAGAGGTAAGCTGTGCACGACTTACATGGAGCATGATACCTGTTCTTTACACAGGCAACTAGATGGACAGTGATTGCTGGAGCTGCGTGTTTCTATATTTAAAATCGAAGTTATATTTCAAAACCAAATGAGAAATTCAGCTTTATTTAAAGAGATTTGATTTTAAATTTGATATTTATGAATGATAATTTATTGCCTTTATTTTTATTAGATCATACTAAGCATTTTAGAAAGCAAGTATTTTGTTTAAAACATTTTTACACTTTTACATGTTATGAAAATATATTCAAATTTTGTCTATGTTGACTTCAATTACATCTTTTTAATCCTTTAGATTATTACTAGAGCACAAATTAAGTGAAAATCCTGAATATAACATTACTGATTTTGCTGAAATTAAGGCAAGAAGAATAATTTTATGGAATTAATATGATTTATGAATCATGTATATCTTTATTACTCAGGTGGACTTCTCAGTCTATGGGAGCACCCAGACGTGTAATTATGATTAAATTCAACTGTCCTGGGGGGCACCTGAGTGGCTCAATCAGTTAAGTGGTCTGCCTTCAGCTCAGGTCATGATCTCAGGATCCTGGGATCAAGCCCCATGTTGGGCTCCCTGCTCAGCGGGGAGTCTGCTTCTCCCTCTCCCTCTGTCTGCCACTCCACCTACTTGTGCTCTCTCTCTCTCTCTCTCTCTCTGACAAATAAATAAATAAAATCTTAAAAAAAAAATTCAACTGTCCTTGGTATTTTGCCAACTTTTGATTATATAAAACCTGTAACCTTACATATATTTATTCATATATGTTGTCACAAAGATGTATTCAGATAGGACAGAACATATTCTTTTTTTTAATTTTTTGATGCAAAGTTCGATGATTTATTAGTTGCATATAACACCCAGTGCACCATGCAATACGTGCCCTCCTTACTACCCATCACCAGCCTATCCCGTTCCCCCACCCCCCTCCCCTCTGAAGCCCTCAGTTTGTTTCTCAGAGTCCATAGTCTCTCATGCTTCATTCCCCCTTCTGATTACCCCCCCTTTCTTTATCCCTTTCTTCCCCTACCGATCTTCCTGGTTCTTATGTTCCATAGATGAGAGAAACCATATGATAATTGTCTTTTTCTGCTTGACTTATTTCACTTAGCATTGGACAGAACATATTCTATTTGACAATGGAATTATAATTTCCAAGTATCCAGACATTCGTAGTCTTGCTTTGGGCCCTCACAATGTTAGGGATGGGCCGCAGGGGCCCGTCTCTCTCTCTTGCTGTCTGCAAACCCGTGCTCCCCACTTGCTGGGTGCAAGGCTACCACAAGCATTTGCATCCTGGGCCCACACACAGGCTCTTGCCCTCAGTTCTAGGCCTGGAATCTCAGGGAGAGGACTCTGATTGGGCCAGTTTAGGTCATGGTCGGTGACCACTTAGACCCATCAGTCGTCGCCAGTCATCACCTGATAACCCTGTAGCAACAACAGAAAGGGGGTGTCTTGGCAACGTCTGGGCTGACCATCCCTGACTTGTCCAATATACTTTGCTAGAAAGTGGTCTTATTTTTTTTCAACAGACCTCTCTTCTTAGTGGTTTCAAGTCACATTTAATAATGTCTCTTACTGAATGTAATTTCCAGAGGTAAAGCTTTTTAAACCTGGGTTACGAGAAGGATGGCCATCCATCCCAGTTTTCTGGGAACAGTCTCAATTTACACCTGTTGTCTCACTGTAATTATTAACAGTGTCCCTTTCATTCAGAGGTATTCTGGTTTAGGTGATAGTTCATATCATGCCCCTAATTATAGTGACTTTATGTTTGGTAGCATGAAAGTTAATTTATATTCCTGTTTGGTCCACATGTCACTTTCCTCCTGGCCATCATTTGGTCCCTGCGACTACTAGAGGCCAAGCAATGTCTTAGATGCTGGAGATACAGTTGAGTAAGACAGAAACCCTGTCCTGAAGGGGCTCACGGTTCTACTAGGAGAGAGAACAAAAATCAGGTCATTATAATACAGCCCAAGAGATCTGGTGGGAACCGAGGGTGGGGGAGTAGCTCTGCCTGAGAAAACTGAGAAAGACCCCATAGAGGATGACACATTGGACCAGATGACATGAATCTCCACATGGCTGACTTTGGTGTATTGATTTGGCATATTGAGATATACCTCTTATTTTTATTAGCTACGTAATCCAAAACCAAGAAGTTCATCATTGCTCAGATGATCACTGATGAGAGAATCAGAGCCAGGATGCCTTTCCAACAATGAATGTGGGTCACCTCATCCCCAACGTCAGTCTTGGAGTAGGTGTCTCCAGTGCATGTAATTAGGAGAGCAGAGTGGGATGTACTTGTGCCCCACGTAGGACTACCAGAATGTCCTCAAGTCCCTGGCCAAGGCACCTGCCACATTTCATAGTCGGTGTCCTCTGAGGCTGGTCTGGAACCATGCAAATATTCAGTCGGGAGACCTGGGCTCGGAAGCCAGCCCAGCCACCTACCATCAAGCAAATCACTTAATCTTCCTAGCCATATCTGGAAAACACAACTGTGAAACTAAATGATCCACAGTGTTTCTTCCAGCTTTAAAATTTCTGTGTGTTGTAGAGTGAGCCAACTACAAATCCTTAAATCAAATTATCTCTAATTAATTAGCTAATTCAAGCAGATTCTTTCAAACAATCAGAGCCACTTTAAGATAGTTTCTCTTTTCTATATAAATTTAGCGTAGCCACAAAGACTTTCACACAGATAAACTTTACCTTTATCAAATGACCTCTGCATTTTGAATCCTGTGTGGCAGAGGTAGGGGAAATGTGTTATACAACAATACAGTTCTGACCCTTGCTTTCCTTAAAGCAGCCCACGCCGAGCGCAAGGGCCAGAAATAATGTCACTGTCTCAACTTTGCTTTTTTTCCTCCCTCCTCAGAGTAGATGAGCAAAACTCAAGCACTCTCAGGAGAGCCTTTCAGATCCCTCCCTCTGTCTTTAGTGTCAGGAGCTGGAGGCAAAGTGTGTGGGTCTGACTCTTTGCCTTGTACTCCTTGATCTGTCCAGAAGCACAATAAGATGAAAGCTATTGCTGTAGAGGGCTTCCTCTTGTTGGTAGACCTATTATCCGCTTTGTCTAGGGTTTCTTTCTGCTTGGTATCTCTCTCTGTCTCCCCGCCCTCCACATATCTATGTCTATATATGGGCACATAGATAGATAGATATCCCTCCCTCCCCTTCCCCCATCTAACTTAAGCATCTCTTCATGCTTTTATTGGCCATTTGTATTCCTTTTTTGAACTGTCTTCATGATCTTTGGCTGTCAATTCCGATTTATTAAGAAATACGTGAAACACACAAGGAGTATAAAAAATAATACGTGAACACCTAGGAGCTGACCACCTGGCTTCAGAAACCGTCACCAGTGCAACCGAAACCCACCGTGCTCTCAGCAGCAGCCCTTGCCATACCCAAGAGGTAAACTTGACCCTCAGGTTTGAGATCATATGACCTGTGCATCTCTTTATATTTTTACTACACGTATGTGTTCCTCTACTATTTCTTTTTGCTTATGGCTGTATCTGTAGCAATCTGCTTCATTAGAAAACAGATCTTATAGATCCATGCTTTCCATGAGGTAGCTTAATCCCTATAGTTCAATACCTATTCTCCCTTCTTCATCATAGCTGTAGGCCATTATTATTTATCTAGGGAAAACCATTGGTGACGATAGCAAGAAGATGGTTCTCAGATCATCACATGGTAGACAAGGGACGTGGTATCTACATGGTATCCAACAGAGATGAGGAAGAGCACATGCCATGAAAACCTTTCTCTGTGATCCTTTCTCAGTGTTGCACCTGTCCTTCCAACGCAAGAAAAAGGAACAAGATGGGACATGGACACTGCTTACAAAAGTTTGTCTCTAGCTCATTCATTCATTCATTGATCCCATCCATCCACAACAAATGTTCACTGAGAACTCACCATAGGTGCCAGGCACTGAGCTAAATGCTAGGGAACAACAACAACAAAAAAAAGACAGTCTCTGTCGACTCATAACCAATTTAAGAAAATAGACAAGTAGGGCGGTGCCTGGGTGGTTCAGTTGGTTAAGCATCTGCCGTTGGCTCAGGTCATGATCCCAGGGTTCTGGGATCGAGCCCCACATTGGGCTCCCTGCTCTGCGGGGAGTCTGCTTCTCCCTCTCCCCCTCCCCCCACTCGATCTCTCTCTCTCTCTCAAATAAATAAATAAAATCTTAAAAAAAAGAAATAGATAAGTAAATAATAATAATACTAGCTCCGAATTGTGGAGCATTTACTCTTTGGCAGGCACTGTGCTAAGCACTTGCTTGTATTATCTCATTTAGTCCTCATGTGAGACATACAGAGTGTGACAGCAAGTAGCACCTGTGGAAAAATGCAAGCAGAGAAAACATAAGATCACACAGCCACCAGACAATGGACCTGGGATTTGAACCTTGGCAGACCGACCCAGAGCCTATGTCTTTACAAACTTCAACAGTCATCTCCGGAGGAAATCAGTAATTATGATCAAATGGGAGAGGGCAATGACAGAGGGTGAAAGGGGACACTGACATCTTGAAATGCTTCATCGAGAGTGGCTTGGTAGTAGGGTTCAATGAGATGCCCCCCAGAGCAAGGGGGAGTTCTTGTCTGGAGTGTAGACAAACGATTCAGTCCATGCCCTGACAGACACTTCTGGCCTTAATTTAGTTTCATTAATGTGGCATTGGAGCATTATAAATAAACTAGTGTTAAGGCTTGGGGAAAAGGCATTCACCAACTTGCTAACTTTGGGCACTAGGGAGATTCCCTGTTTGTAAAATGGGGGCAGTCCTCTCCCCCTGCTTGAGTTCCCTCTCTGGCTGGCTGTCTCTCTCTCTCTCTCTGTCAAATAAATAAATAAAATCTTAAAAAAAAAACGGGGGTGGTCCTGGCTAGGTGGCCCTTAGCAGATACCTGCGAGCCTGAGGAGCTGCTGAGGAATCTGTCCTTTTAAAGGAGCTCGAGGAAAGCAGACTGAGTTGTAGGGTCCAGCCAGACCCTGATTAGTACGTGAGGTTCTTTCCCTTATCATTCTTCACTTGGCCCTGGTGTAAAGGCAGAGTGTTCAGCTGCTAAACAAACAGCCTGTTGAAAATCATGAGAGGCAAGAAGGCAAGTGAAAAGAGCAAGTCATGGAAGGTTTGACTGTGAGGACTCGTGAAGAACGGGGTCATAACTTCTACAGTCCATATGGTGGGTGTGGCTATGAAATGCTCTGCAGAGATCTGCCTCAGCTTTATTGTGTTCCGGTCCTTCTTTGCAGAGACCCCCTGCAAAGGTTTAACATTTAGCACCTAAAATGAGCTTAGAGGACAGAAATGAGCCCGTAAGTCTTTGCCCTAGGCAAATGGGTTAGATTACTACAATTTACAGGAACAGTTCTCTGCTTCAAATTAGTCAGGAAAATTACCCTAGCCTCAGCCTCTCAAAAGGAAAATTCCACTTGTACTGATCCTGTGCCCACGCATGTCAACTATGATTACAATGTGTATCCCTGTGAATGCAACTTAAGGCTCTGTTAATACCTTACAAATGGATATGTTTGCTTCTTTCCCTCTGCTAGCACTTAATACTAAACTGTGGACTTGCTTCCTAGCGAGAACTATCTCCAACAAAGATCCTCCATGTCAAAATTCAAGAGACTCACAGGTAGACATGACTTTTCTGGAGAAAAGCATTGCTATATGTACCCATAAAAATGCTTACTCCTTTATCTTTACATGGAACCCTTTGAAAGGCAAGAAATAGAAACTTGTTCAAGCTAACTTAGGAAAAAAGGGAGAATTTCCTACAAGGACAGTCCAGCTCTTGTGTTTCCTAAACCCAGGCCTCAGGAAAGGACCGGAAGTGAGGGGCTGGCTGTAGAGAAACCAGGATGTTTATGTTCTCTCCCTCTGACAGAATAAGCCTGTGTGTGTGTGTGTGTGTGTGTGTGTGTGTGTGTGTGTGTCTGCTGCCCCCAGATTGTCCCCCCCCGCCCCCATCTCTACTTAGGTTCCTAAGTAGAGTGCTCTGATTGGCCCTGCCCCGTTGCCAGGGAGACAGGATCACAGGTATAAGACCACACACACCCACTGAGGGAGAGGGAGATAGGGTTTCAAGAAAAGTGAATCTTACTAAGGACCTTCCTTCTGGCATTTATAAAAGTCCCAACATATGGGTTTGGTTGAGTAAATTATGTATTCCCTTATTTTGGAATACTAGAGGACTATTACAGTAATGTGTTAGAATATTTAAGAAAATTAGAAAAATGTTCATAACATTCTTGAGTGAAAGGGGCAAGTTACAGAGTAACGTTTATTTTTTTATTATATAATAAAAAGAACTTTATTATATAATGAAAATAATTTTACTAATATTTGTAGTTTGTATACACATGCATGGAGAAAAGAAACAAAATTGAATGTTTACATAGTTATATTGTGTTTTCTCTATTTTTCAAATATGTTTATGTTGAAATTTATTATTTTTATGATCAACGTTAATTTTTAAACTGAATTTTTAACTATGGTCAAAGTTAATTTTAATTGACAAATTATGTAAGTAAAATCACATGAAATGGAAATGAAAAAAAAATCCTCTTATATCCTGAATCAGATATTTTATAATTTATAAAACCATAAAAACAAGTGCAATAAAGTTTACCTAAAAAGAGTAAGTGGCTCTTTTTAGGAATCGTTTGGGAAAATAATTTGCTTTAAAGTTTTGTAACGTTCCATTTAAATGCTTCCTTTAAAGTCAAGATTTTGAAAAGCTCCCAGCCTGAAGTCACCTTGTTTTATATATCAGCTTGAAAACCTGTGTCTATAGTATTCAAGACATAATTTAAACATCATTTGCAACTTAGGAATAATAATTCTAGAGATATGTATTATTGAAAAATGTGGGCAAGTCAAAGAAACATATTTGAGAGTAAAAGGACAATCACATTATCCCACATAAGCCACTGCTTTTTCTTTCTTTATGGTGAAGTGAGAGAAACATCCAGAGAGTTTCTCAGGCGATGAGCACTGAAAGAGAGCTTGAGTTAGATGGACCCTTCTCCCATTATGTAACTGGTATTTGAAGCTCCAAAAAGACTAAAGCCATTTATGGGAACATCCTAAAAGAGGTTTTGGTACAGATTTTACTAGGAGTCTTGGGGATGTGATCAAATCTGGAAAAGTCAGGGAAAGTGTCAATGTGAGTTAGAAAAGTATGTTTATCAAATCTCAGGTGAGACTAGTGTGTCAGGCCTCATTCTGTTCCCCAAACCCATGAGGGCAGAGCTTCTGGAAGATCAGGGAGGACTTCAAGAGGCCCTTCTCACCAGCTAATCAAGGTAACTAAAAGTCCAAATGCTGTCACTCACTCCCAGATCTGCTGGTTCTAGAACGTGCTCCAGCATCAGCTTCAGATGGTCTCTCGTTTCCATCTTAGCCTCCAATTTGATACCTTCTCTCACTCTGTCCATAGTCCTAGTGTTGCCTTGGCTTCTGCTGTCTTCTTTGGGTGCCTGTTCTTGTTTCTAGTCTGGACTGCTTGATCTTGGGCTTGATTCAGAATGAAGACATAATAATAATAATACAAAATGACAGTGACTGTAAAAAGAAAAAACAAAACACAACATAAAAAGTGCTGTGGAAAAACCAAGAGGACCTAATTATTTCCACCTGAAGTGGATTGCTGGGAGCTGGCTACCCAGATGAGTGTTTTGGACCATGGAGGATAAGTAGGAGTTTGCCAGGTAGGAACGGAAGGAACTTCCCAGAAGAAGAAAAACTGGGAGTAAAGAATCAGAGATGAGAAAGTACATGGCATCCTTAGGGCGGCTTGTAGATGGGACTGGAGAGGCAGCATGGAACAGAAGAAGGTGGAGAGTCTTGCAGTTGCCGAAGGTAGACTTTAAAGCATGGGGAGGACTTGATTAGAATCATTTAAAAAGATGGTTCTGCTCCATCACCAAGGGTGGCCAAAAGGGGCGGGTCCCTCTGGCTCCCATCCCTGACTCTCTTTTTGCAGCCTTGGCCCTCTCGTGTCCAGTCAGATCCTTAATGGGGACTGTGTTCTTCCATGGTTTAGTTCTAGGCCTTTTCTTGTCCCACATCTGTTCTCATGGTTTTAACCCTCATCTTGACACAATATCTGGTGCTGACCTCCCTGTCAACCCTAGCCTTGCATTTCTAGATGGCTACTAACCCTGTGTACCTACATGCACCCCAGTCCCTCACACTCAACATGTGTGTAGCCAAACTCTCCGAATCCTTCCCCGAACACTCAGTTCTTCCCCTGACTCTTCGTTTCTGCCCTTTGTCCCACCATTCTCCATGTTACCTGAGCTCAGAGCTTGCTGGTTGTTACTTCTACCTTTCTTTGGCCCTCATGTTCAACCCATGTTTAAGTCTGTCGAGATTTCTTTGTGATTTCTGACATCTGTGGCTTCCCAGTCCAACTGCAACCATCCAACCTGAGACCCTCCTCACCCCCCAATTCTGTTATAGTAACAACAGTATCCCAGCTGGTGTCCCAAGTCTCCAGTGGCTCTCCTGGATGGTCCTGTTCTGGTATAGTTTCTATTCTGTCTTGATTATAGAGGGTCACGTATAAGGTAGATATTGAGCATGGTCCAAATTACTTTTGAAAGTCCCTTAGGAAGATGCTATATTGAGGTCTGACAAACCATCTCTCTAAAAACCCAACAACAATGAAGTTGTGTTTTTTTTTTTTTTTCGAGTAGGCTCCATGCCCATTGTGGAGCCCAATGTGGGGCTTGAACTCACAACCCTGAGATCAAGACCTGAGCTGAAAACAAGAGTCAGATGCTTAATCAATGAGCCACCTGGGTGCCCCCCAAAACAACAATAATGAAACACAATTTTTTTCTTCTAACATAGGAATAGATTGTACTTTCTTCTGTCCAGCACTACATAATGTAGTTGGCTTGCATTTAGAACTCATTTTGGGAGGGCAAATGTATTTTCAAATATTCCTTCTGTGAAAGGTGAACAAGAAATAATTGAAACTGTAGGGGAGGAAAAATAATTTTCCCTCTACTCTTCTTAGTTCTTGGTTGAGACTCCTATAATGAAAGACTAAGAGGGAAAAAAACAGGTTTATTGACATGTATACCTCCTGTATACATGAAAGATACTCAGGAAAAAGTGAGTAATACTCTGAGGTGGCTTAGAACTCTGGCTTAAATACCATCTTCAACTAAATACAAGAAAAAAAAAAGGTGTGGAGGAAGAGAGTTTTGAGAGATTATTAAGAAAAGCATAGAAATCAACAGTAAGGTTTGTTATGCAGATCTGAGTCTATACCTTCTCCATCAATAAGGGTTTAATGTTGTCTCAGGGGATTAGCCTTTATCTTTCCTCATAAGGAAGAGAGAAGGGACATCTTTATAAATTGATGTCCTGCTTGTAGGCACGTAGAGGGAGGCCAGGGAACTTTTCTTGTATGGACTTCTTTTCAGTTGCCTTCAGCTCAAAATAATCCTTATGCCAAAATGGCTTTTTGTGGAGGTTGGAGTATTCTGCCACCCTTCAAGATTAACCAAGAGCACAGCCTATTCATCTCTCTCTCACACTCACTCTGGACTCATGCTTACGGAAAAGATGGCATGTAACATCTCCCATACTGGCCCTGTCCTTTAAATTCTTAAAAAAAATATTTGCTGAGATCTATAATTCAGTAGGTGGGAGTTAAGCACAGATTTCACTGCCGTGGCTCAGATGGATGGGGCAGTGGGTCCCATGCCTGCATGTGAGGCCCCTCGCCGTGCTGGTCAGAGCTGGGTGGGCAGAGAAGGTACCTGGAGTCCACCCCCTGTGCCACCAATTCAGGTGAACTCCAAGGATTCCAAAACTTCTAAATTCAAACTTGGTCTTCTAGGTCTTTATGAAGGTATATTTTTCAAGTTAAGAGTATAATATAAATATAAATAAAATAAATAAAATATACAATATACTTTATATATAATTTATATATAATAAATATATAATTTTTCATTACCCTGATTAATAACTTTTAACCATGTAGACATATGGTAGATGACCCACTCTCTGTACTCTTGCTCTAGCCCCCATGAATATTAGGGTGGCTGGCTATACGTAGCTCATTTTCTTGAACTGGAGGGAGAAACAGCAGTGGGGGCTTTAGTGCACAACCATACAGCATAAACATCTTCCAGTTGTGGTGGGGAAGCCCTGGGGCTATTCTCACTGTCTCTCTCCACATCTTCGGGGCTCCTTCTGACTCTCTCTCCCAGACCCTTTTACGCTGCAAGGAAACCCCAAATGCCCCCAATTTTGCTACGCAGAGATTTTAGATTTCTGCGTGGCACTCTGCTTTTTCAACCCTTGCTCCTCACAGAGGTTCCCAGGTCCTCAGCATCCGCATCAGCTCCAAGCTGGGTGGAAATGCAGACTCTTGGCTGCCTGAGTGACAGCACTATTCCTTGGAACCCTCAGGGACACATTTGGGAAATGCCGGAGGAGAAGCCCTCGATCCTATGGATGCTATGGTAATCCTGGAGCAGGGAAGGTGATGAGAGATGAGGGGAGACAGAGGAGCCTGGGCCCTGGGCAAGAGTAAGGCAACAAGGTGGAATGGTGAGAAAAGCAGAAATAAATTCAGGACAGCAGCACAGCAGCACCATCCTGGGAGAAAAGTTTCCTGCAGCCACCAAGGGGTCTCCGTCTCATCCAGCAGAGGGGGCTTAGGAGGCTGAGAGCTACAGGAGCCCTGAGGCTGGGCACTCAGGGGGCAGGGTATGACAGCCAGTGGTGCAGAGGGGAGGCCTTAGCTGTTAGGGACAGAGGGCAGGAGGAGATGACGAGAACCTGGAAATGGTGACAAAATGGGACAAAATAAGGGAGGGAATGGACAGGAATTCAGTCCACTTTGAGGAGACAAGAGGAAACGGATAGGAGATGTGGCATACACATCTGAATGGTAAAGGGACCAGAGTGTCGACCCAGCAGCCTTCTGGGGATGCAGAGAAGGATCCTGGACCAAGGGAGAGAACGCAGCCTGTGTCCTAGAAAAACCAGAGCCAGACGGTAGTTAAAGCAGTAAAAACATCTTATTTGAGACTATTGCAACAGGGAAAAGAGACCTCAGTACAGCCCCAGGTACAGTTCTTTTTTTTTTTTTTTTAAAGATTTTTATTTATTTATCTGACACAGAGAGAGAGACAACCAGCAAGAGAGGGAACACAGCAGGGGGAGTGGGAGAGGAAGAAGCAGGCTCCCAGCGGAGGAGCCTGATGGGGAGCTCAATCCCAGAATGCGCAGATCATGCCCTTAGCTGAAGGCAGACGCTTAAGGACTGAGCCACCAGGCACTCCCCCCAGGCGCAGTTCTGAATACAATGTGGGTGAGTGGGGATTTACAGCCCAGGAGCAGGTGGGGGGCAGTGGATGCAGGTTACCAAGAGCAAACATCAGAGGTGGGGGTGGAGGGGCCCTGCCTGAGCAGATTTCACAGGATTCTTGCTGAAGACGGGGCCCCAGCGTCACCTGGGGGAGGTGGGGCATGAGGTACCAGATCAGATATCAACAGTAGGGGGTTCGGGTTAAACTGACTCAGCTGGATTCTTGCTAAACTGGCTTTTACAAGCACACAGATGAGTGTAGGAGAAGGTTCAGGAGGCTGACGAAAGTTGGGTGAAGCCAACAATCTTTGTCACCTGGAGACAAAGGGGCAGCTTTGATCCCTCACAAGGTCTAAACGCTTGGCCCTCCTAGAATAACCCTGTGCGCCCCACATCTCTGCCCATACCAGGCTGCCCTGTCCACGGCGTGTGTCTGTCCTCCTGGGCCCAGCCCCCTGAGCCTTGAGAGGCGCCTCCAGCTAAGCCACAGAGGGCCTTCCTCCCTTACCTGCTTACCTGGGCTAAGTAAGGACATTCTCCGTCTGCTGGAGACAGGACAGGTTCCAAGCCAGAAGGCTGTGCTCTTTTAGGTGGGTGCCACCCGAGGCCCTCCCTGGGGGCCATGTCCCTTGCCTAAAGCTCTTTTTTCTTCTTAAAAAAATATTTATTTATTTATTTTAGAGAGAGCACACACGTGAGCTGGGGCAAGGGGTGCGCAGAGGGAGAGGGAGAGGGAGAGAGAATCTCAAGCAGATTCCCTGCTGTTTGGAGCCCGGCATGGGGCTTGATCTCAGGACCCTGAGATCATGACCTGGGCCAAAACCAAGAGTCTGACGCTTAAGGGACTGAGCCACCCAGGCGCCCCTTCCCTTGTCTAAGGGTCCTGACACCAGAGACTCCTGGGGTAGCAGCAGCTCTCCCAGGGCAAGCCAGGGTCACCTCTTGGAACCCCGAGACCTCTTCAATTCATGGAGCTCCCCCAGACCCCCATCCTCTGCTCTGGCCTTCCTCCCCTGCGCCGGGCATCCCTCCTCCTCTTTGGAAATCTCCCTCCCTCTTCCCATGATCCCAATCTCCGGGACTGCTTGATCCTCCACCCTTCAGAGCCGCTTGATAGCTTATCTGAAACCTTTAAAGCCTCTCTGAAAGCAGCTCCCACACATCCTCTCTAGTCTCCGGGAGTGGGGGGAGTTGGGGGGTGGTGGGCAATTTCCTGTAAACACACACAAGCCATCCAGCCACATCTGCTCTGCTCTTGGGGTGGAACTGAATTTCACGAGCCTAATAGCATTCAGCACTTCCTATGTGCCAGGCAGGCTTTTTTTTTTTTTTTTTTTTAAGATTTTATTTATTTGACAGAGAGAGCGAGAGAGAGCACAAGCAGGGGAAGCGGCAGAGACAGAGGGAGAAGCAGGCTCCCCGCTGAGCAGGGAGCCCGATGCGGGGCTCGATCCCAGAACCCTGGGATCATGACCTGAACAGAATGCAGACACTTAACCGACTGAGCCACCCAGGCGTCCCTGCCGGGCACTCTTTCAAGGACTTTATATATGTGGTTTCTCTCTTTTAACCCAAATACAAACTTTCTGAAGTAGTTGATTCAGAATCATTATCCTCCCTGAACACGTATAGAAACTGAGGCACAGGGAGAAAATGGTGTGCGTCACACCACGTACACAGTGATGCGAGCAGTGGAATGTGGGCGGTCTGGCTCCCGAGCCCACACCCGGCCTCTGCGGAGGAACGTGCCCAGCCTTGGCTGGGGAAAGACTGGCACCAAGGACGGGCAGCCCCAAAAGCACCCAGCAGAACAAAGGGCCACTTGTCTTTCTCAACACATTTAGAAGTCCTAGAAAAAGCAGGCCAGTTGATAACCAGGGTGCTTTGGGTTTATTAGTACCAGGCTCCGTGTGTCTAGATGAGAGAGAGTTTTTGTTTTGTTCTGTGTCAGAAGCTTAGCTCTGCGTGTCAGCAGGCCAACACTGCATGTATAGAGCTCACACCACAAGCCCGAGCATGGTCCCACAGCACCGTGAGCTAAGGTTCCTTTGCCCCAGAAGGAGGGGGCGGCGGGGAGGCAGGGCACCCGGGAGAAGACAGCCCTGCGAGAGCGGGTTTCTCCCACCAGGCTGTGAGGATGCAGCGGGGCTTCAGGCAATGTCAAATAAACCTGCTCCTGCAGGCTTCTCTGGCAGTTTGGGGAACGTCCTGCAGTCTCCCCCAGGCCGTGAGGTCCTGAGCCCATTCCCTTCCTTAGGCTGCACTGCCCCGGGGCCCTGTTCCCCTTGATGAATGGGCAAGAAGAGACTCATCCAACCAGCACTCGAGAAAAAGCAGGGAGCTGTCGCCCAGAGCCTGGGCTACTCTGCCTTTGCAGGTGGGCACCGTGACTCGGGTGGGGACACCTTGGCTCCGTGGGGGGGCAGGTGTTGGGGGGAGACAGCAGTGTGCCAGATTCCTGCTCTGCATAGACTAATGGGGAGACTTCGGACCCGTGCCTGACCTTTTAGGGCTTTCCTGGGTTCCTACATAAAATCCTTTCCTTGCAGGGATCACGTTTCCTTCATACGCATTCTGGGTATTTTGTCTGGTTGCTATTCATTTTCTGCCTCGCCTGTTCAGTGATCAACTTGGTGAGGGCAGGGTCTTGGCCATTGCCGCTTCCCAGTGACTATGGAGTGTGTGGCGTATCGTGAGGGGGTGAGCGAGGGCATGAGCATCAAGGAGCATGGTGTTGGCACCCTAGCCCGAGGTCCCCATCTCAACCCTGTAATCTGCGAGCTTGAGCAAGTCACTCTTCTCTGTCTGTACTAGTGTTGCCAACCATGAGCGGAGGGAAATGCATCTTCGTTCTTCTTAATAGGGGTGTTGACACGTCTCCAGTGCTCGGAGCTGCTTCGATGGACGTTTCTACTAAACAGGATTCGCTTCAGGAAGTTCCTTGACTTTGCCCCCACATATATGATACACGGAAAGCCTGGCTTTTGCTCTTTGTGACTGGTTTAGACAAGAGCGCAGAGATTGTGCGTCGCTGATGCCATGCATTTATTGGTTATTGATGTAGGAACATAGTTAATAGGTCTGGAAAGTACTTTCCTGAACTCTCTGGTCTCTATTTTATGGTGTTTTCCAAGCAGCTTCATCAGAGCTGTCCATATTTCTGGGTCTCCAGCACAGCACTTCTTTTAGAGACCCAAAGGAGCTCCACCACACCCTGTGGACGGGGAGCTCATGCTGGCCTTGTGCAGGGTGTCAGCCTGGAGGTACCAGACCAGCAGGAAGAAGGGACAAAGAGGTGGGCAGAGAGGTTCCCTGGGGACAGCTCGCCCACAGGTGGGCACACAGCCACCTTGTGACCACGCTGGCCTCCTTGCAGTCTCTTGGCTGTCCCTGGAGCCACTTGGCCACGGTCCTTATGTAGCAGTTAACGCCTACAGTATATTTTCTACTGTACCGGTGGCCATGCATGCCAAAGCCACCAGTGTAGAGGGGATGTGGTGACCGTCATCCAGATGGCATTTAAGCCAAACGTTCAAGCGTCAGGAGAATTTGGATGGGCTAATGGACTGATGGGCACAGAGCTAGAAGGGAGGAAGGATCTGCTTATCTGAGGCTTTGGTGATGTGCTGGGAGGGAGGGAGGCTAGTGAAGGCCAGAGAGAGTTAGGCCTCCAGTGGTAACAAAAAGAGAGACACCAAGCAGAGGGTTTGTGAGGGAGGAGGAGGCTGGCAGGGGCATGCAGGGTGGTTCGCAGGGAGTGGCTTGGAGGTGGGAAGGCCGGCCGCGCCAGGATGGACGGGAAGAACTGGCATCGTGTGGTGGCAGTGGTGGCAACGGACAAGAGAGATTGGGAAGAGCATTACAAGCATGATTCAGTTCTTTTCTTGCGTGGTCCTGTCGGGAGAAGTGGTGAGCTGCATTACCACGTGAAATGTGAAGGCCAAGTTAGCGGCAAGATATCCCCCTCCATCCCCCTCACATTTAAAAAGTATTTATGAAGGGCTCCCCTTGGCCACTGGCCAGTGACTTTCATTTACTCAGAAGTGGGAGCCCTCGGAAGAGGTGCAAGCCACCCTCCCTGCCCGTCTTGCGTTAGATAGATGACAAGATCACTGACACGAACACACATAGTTTGTGTTTTCAGTGTCGTGTACCATCTCACCCTCTGGAGATGTGAATGACTCACAGCACTTGCCAATTTTAATGTTTCTATATTTTCACAGAATTTAAATCAATATTTCCGCAGAAATTAAAACATAAAATACAATCCCAGAAACATAACAGACAACTGTTTTCACTTTTCCATATTTGTTTCCATTTTTTTTTATAGCATCTCGGTATTTTTGATGGCATTTCAGGTTCAAGGGATTCAAGGACATAGATTCAATCCCAGCAGGGAGCATACAGTGAAAATATGATGGTAACCAGAAGTCTGTCTTTTTTACTGCATGGAGTTTTGACCAAGTCCCTGAGCTCTGGCTAATGATGAAAGAGGTACGGGAACAAACAGACTCATGTCTCCTGCCAAGCAGAGAGCTCTAGTGGATTCCACTAAAATCCCCAAGACAGCTGGGATAACCATCTACATTTATAAGCCAAGAGCCAGGAGCTCATTTAACAAATGTCGGGCAGCCTGAAGAGAAGGACAGAAGGCAGGAAAATGCATCCCCCACCCAGGAGTGTTTAGAAGTCGAGAACACTTTAGTGGAGAGAGGAATTCCTTGACTTCTCTGTCAATAAATCGTTGCCCATTCTTTCACACCCTCCTCTCCAGCGGCCACTTTTATCTGCTCCCCTCCCCATTCTCTCTCCCTCTAGCTACATTGCTACATTTATACACACTTATTAAACCAAGACTTGATATGAATTTGAAGCCTTTTTGCAGATGGCTGCCTCCTCCTTCATGGGGTGAAGAGCAACGAGAGAGGCACACGATCTCCCATCTTCTTATGAGGACAATGTACCATTGTGGGGGCTCATGGCCCAATCACCTCCCAAGGGCCCTACCTCCAAGTGCCAGACACTGGGGTTTAGGTATTCAACACATGAACTTGGTGGTGGGGGTAAGGGCTGGGGGATGCAACATGCGGTCCATCAAATGCATGTATAATGCCAATAATGTTGGTGTCGCTCTTCCCAGGACACTGAAGTCTATCTGAGATCAAGCTATAAAGGAGAGGAACCATCTCTTTTGTGTCTACCTACTTCTTTTGAGCTCGGGCAATCAAGAGGACTTCATGGAGAAGGGGGCATTTGAGCTGGGCTTAAGAATGAGATTTCTATTTTTGGAGCTAGTGGGGTAGAAATTTCAGATGAAGGGAAAAAAAGAATGAACAATTGCTTCTAGACTGATTTAGATTCTTATAGAGGGCTAAAAATCCCAGAGACTTTTCTCCAGGTAAGGTTTCAGGCAGGTAGAAGAGTTTTGGTGTTGTTTTCAAGGGGCCTTTTAGCATTTTTCACAGAGCAGTTAAGCCGGTTGTCTTTGCTATGTAAAATATGATGTCAACGGAGAAAGACCCACTTTTGAGCCTCATGTGGGTCATGTGGCTCTGCCCAGAGAAGCTGATTGCGTTCCTGAAGGCACAGGGAGTGCCTCACACCTGCCCGGACTTGGCGACAGACCAAGGCTGTCTCAGCGCAAGCTCTTCCTCCAATTGGAAAAAAGAACCCCTATCCTCAAAATATTCAAAGCACATTTTCTGGCAAGAGGAGATTTGTAAATTCATCTTCTCTTTCCCTTCTTTCTCTCTTGTCTTCGTCATGAACGCTGCCCAGTCTTCTAAATAAACCAGGCTCACTTCGGCCCATCGCCCATTCTTTCTGGGTGTGGGAGCAAACAGCAGAGAACAATCCTCTTGCAGGTCAGCAGCTGGAATAACCAGTAACAGATGCAGTAATGAATCATCGTGCTCAGGGAGCCCGCCTGCATCCAAGCTGAAAGCCTCTGTAAGGAAGGCCAGCTTTATCCACCAGTACACTGCCCGGTCATGTCATCAGAAGGATCCCTTCCCCAAACGGTCATCTGCTTGCCGTAGTGTCTGGAATTTCACCATAAGTTTTGGCAACCGCCTCGCAAAATGTTACAGCTGGTCAATCAACTCTTAGAAGCAGGACTAGAACGCTTGCCCTGTGGTTTTCCAGTACCTTGCGGGGTATCTCTGTGGGGAGAGTGGGCGCACAAATTACTTGTTTGGGACAACGAATTCATTCACCAGACTGTGTACTGAGAGCCTACTCGACATTCAGCTGTGTAGAGGGTGCTTTGGGGAAAGGAGCCCTGCCCTTACCCTCAAGTAAGATCAAATCCTGAAAGAGCCATACATAAACACCAAGGGACCTTCTATGTAGGAAATATGACAAATATAGCCATACACACACACACACACACACACACACACACACAATCCACCCCACCTCTAATTTCGGTCACGTCTCTGTCAGAGTGCTTTATTTCCTGGGAGTTTCTACTTATAATCTGGAAGAAGTTTCCTTTTAGTTACCCATGATCACCCAGATCATGGACTTCACATGCTTTGGCTGATGGCCCTGATTTATCTATCATATTTAGATGATGACTTCTCTGGCAATAAGTTATATCTGATCTGAAATCTACTTAATCAGATTGTGCTTTTCTGAAAGCAACATTTATTTTTGCAACTGCTTGGAAAACCACATGGGACCAAGTTTCTAATAGCACAGAATCCTTCCTATATGAATTTCAAAGCAAGCTAGAAGATGTTAGTTAAATTTCCAGAAGACATTTTTAAACAGGACCCGTACCCATTAAGAAATGAGGATTAGAGGGATAATAATGCAAACTCTGTAACATTCATTTATTTATTCATGATTCATTCAACGAAGAGTCACGGAGCACTTACTCCGCACGGGGCATTCTTGTTCCCAGCAGTAAACAAGACAGGTAAGGTCCCTTGCATTCAGGTTAGTGTACCTAGCATATACATAAGCATTGATTTAAACAGAGACCAATAATATCAAGCTCTTCTCAACCTGACGGCTTCATAAATAGTCCTTTATACTGTGCAACCCAGGCTATTATCTGGTGGCTTTTCCCACTGCTTCAGTATATTATGCTGATAACACTGTCGATAGCAGTATCTTTTCTTGCAGATCTTGTCACATTCATGACATTCCAAAAATATTTTCTTAGGATTTCTGGGCCAGACTATGAAAGGCTATCTCATATTTAAAACAAGTTATTTGCACGTTATTTCTAGGACTGTGTTCAGAACTATCCAAGTGTTATTTGAGAGGCAAAGACCCTAAGTAAAAGCTGAAATGCAAATTTGTTATTCTAAGAGTGGACATTCTCATCTGAGACCTTACAGTCTTGTTCAAAACAGCCTGATAGGGGCTCCTGGGTGGCTCAGTAGGTGAGGCGTCGTCAGCCTTCAGCTCCGGTCATGATCCCAGGAGTCCTGGGACAGAGAATCCTGTAGAGGGGTCGGCTTCTTCCTCTGCCCCTCCCCCTGCTCATGCTCTCTCTCGCTCTCTCTCAAATAAATAAATAAAATCTTAAACAAAACAAAACTGCCTGACAGCAAGAAGATGAGGGCTCTGTATAATTTTAATTTCTGTGGGTCTGGGACATACTCGAAAACGACAAATCTGTCCCTACTGCTGTTGGGATGTTGCTTCTCTGCCTGTGAAAACTTTCTGCCTCCTCCAGTTTGTTCGCAAATACCGAGCTGCTGAGAGTTCTTGTGATTTTTGAGATTCCAAAGTAAATCTTGTCATTTCATCTGGTTTGGGAGAAAGCGTAAGACCACGCCTCCGGCTTGGGGAAAACCTCCTCACGTGCGCTGGCAAAACCCGGTCCAGGTACGCCCGCCGGCCCTGACGCCTGTCCTGCAGTTCATTTAGGGAAAGGCACTGTGAGCCACCCGGCACTTTATTTCACTCCTCTCTTTAGGAGGAGCGGAAACTAATTTTCTTTGAACGCTCCCAACGCTAGTTCTTTCTCCGCTGGCCCATCAGGGAAAGGGACAGGACAGGAATGAGGCTGCCTGTGGCTAGGTCCTGAAATCGGACTTTCTCAGCCGCATCGGAGGGAGAAAAGTTTCCTTTGTCAAACAAGTGACCACGTGGCGCTATGGCGGTCCCCACCAGCAGCCCCGTGAGACCGCCGGGAGCGGACTTGGGGGGCGCGTCCGTCACTTCCTGAGCCGCCCAAGGGGAGCCCTGAAAAGTGGGGGAGCGGCTGGAACGCGAGAGAGCGATCAGGACGCGGGAGAGGGGCGTGGAAGGTGGGGTTCTCGGCAGTGGGCGGGCTCTGGGTGGGGGCGGGGAAAGGGTTCCCGGGAGTGGGCGGGTTCGGGGGCGGAGTTCCCGTGGTTGGGCGGACTCGGTGGGCGGGATCCTCGGAGGTCGGGGAGCGGAGGGCGTGGTACCGGGGTTGCGGGTCGCGGGGCTCCCCGGAGCGGGGAGGTTGCGGAGGGCGGGGTACTCGGCGTCCGGGTACACGGGGTTCCCGGGGTTGGGCTGGCGCGAAGGGCGGGGTTCCCGGGGTCGGGGTGCGGAGGGCGGAGTTCCCGAGGGTGGGCGGCCCCGGGAGGCAGGGTCCTCGGGGGCGTCGGGGAGGGCGGGATACCCGCGGTGCGGGCACGGAGGGTAGTTCCCGAGGCCGTGGGGCGCGGGGGCGGGACTCGGGGGCGGAAGGGCGCCTAGCTCGGGGGGCGGGGCGGGTGGGGGCGGGGCTCCGGGCCGCGGGGGCGGTGCAGCTCGGGGAGGAGCGCGGGGAGGGGCGCGGGGAGGGGGGGGAGCGGCTGGCAGGCCGGGCATGGCGTCGATGGCGGCGGCGATCGCGGCCTCGCGCTCGGCGGTCATGAGCGGGAACCGGCCTCTGGACGACCGGGAGCGGAAGCGCTTCACCTACTTCTCGTCGCTGAGCCCCATGGCCAGGAAGATCATGCAGGACAAGGAGAAGATCCGCGAGAAGTACGGGCCCGAGTGGGCGCGGCTGCCGCCCGCGCAGCAGGACGAGATCATCGACCGGTGCCTGGTGGGGCCGGGCGTCTCCGCGCCCCGCGACCCTGGGGACCTGGGGGACTCCGACGAGCTGGCGCGCTTTCCCGGCCTGCGCGGGCCCACGGGCCAGAAGGTGGTGCGCTTCGGGGACGAGGTAGGTGCGGGCGCGGCCGGGGACTCTCTCACCTCTCCGCGCCCCGAGGCGGCCAGTCCGGGTGTCCCCTGCCCGCCGGTCGCGCGGGTACGGGCAGGGGAATAGAAGGCGCGGGGACGGGAGTGGGCGGGAGGGGCGTCCCGGGGCCGCCGGCGCGGGGCTAGGGGCTCCCCAGAGGGAATTTGAGAATCGCGGTGAGGAGGAGGTCTTTAAAAACCCTCCATGTAGACCTGCTCCGCTGGGCCGCACAGGAGCTAGAGAGTTCCCCCGCAGCTGAAGGCGGCTGCTCTTAGGCGAGGCGGACCAGGTTGGAAACCCCAAGGAATTTTAGCCTGAGTTCTAATCCACTCTGCCCCTTAGCTCCATGGCCATGGGTGACTTAACCTCTTAGAGCCTCAGTTTCTCTCCCCGCCCCTCCCCTGTCCCGGTGTAAACCGGAGATGATACTACTCACCCCGTGCCTGCCCTGGATGGCACTCAGAAAATTGTATATATTAATAATAATATTTGTGATGAGCTGTATGGGACAAGAGAAATTGTCAGGCAAGATAAAGAGAAGGAAGAGGTGCCTTCCAAGGTTAGGACGTTTCCCTAAGATGTTTTACAGGTGAGTACGATGTGCAGCTTTGGTTTGGGGGTGCGCATGGAGCCCCGTTTTTTCATCAAAAAACTAAGCGATGAGTTTAAATGGGCGCCAGCAAGCCTTTGCTACATATAAGGACATGTCTGGGTCTCTGATCTAGACGCGGTTCCTACACTTCTAGATGGGAGAAATGCTGGAAGCATACAAGAAAAAACTCAGGGGTGTCCCCTTCTAAATCACAAAGACCTGAGTGTTCAGTGCTGCTCAGAAACTTGGTCTTTTTCTTCTTTTTTGTTTCACTGATACCCGTTTGATGCCATTAGAATTTGCACTGTTTTGTGCCATTAGAATCTGGCCTTTCACACTCAACTTTTACTATGAAGGGCAAAGTCAAAAGGAGCAAGAAGTATAAAAATGAAGTATACAAATGAAGCCCGCACTTTCTTAACCCTGGGAGCCTGCAGGAGGGGAGCTGGGCTTGGTGAGTTTTTCCCAGGGCATTGTGGATTGTGGAAGGGATTCTAGTTAACACTGAGTTTTAAAGCTGATTTTCAGGCTTGGGTGTGCTGAGACATTTATTAATACAAGATGTTTGTGGTCGTAAACCCACTTAAATGTGAGGGGTGTGTGAAGGACAGAAATATGCTGCCAGCATTGCCTTATTCTGACAGAATTCAAAGAAAAGTCTCCATTGGACTTTAAACTTGGAAGGCTCTGCCAGGAAAAACAAGGGTGTGGTAAACTGGGGGGTTGAAAATATAGGTTCAAAATGTATTTAAGGGCCAAAGCATTTTCAGTGCAAAAATCCGCATCTGTATAAAGACCTTTGCAGTGTTTGTGCTCAGATTTGGGTGATGAAAAAGCAAGCAGCCCTACTTTGGAAAAGTCATGAGTAAGTAAATAGGAGAGGAAGTAAACCTGTAAGTACTTACAGATGTTGAAGAGTGACTGTCATTTTTCCTTAGCCTGGTGTCTAGCTAAGAATATCCACATGCCTGTTCATCATCAAAAAACTCTTGCCATATAAGGGCTCAGTATCACTGATAAGGAAAGATGTGGCCAAGTTAATTTTGTACTCAAATTCCTGAACCGGGTGCCAGACTAAGCTCTTTCTGGATCCGTGAGCCCGATGTGATTTAAAAGCAAACGGGACTCTTCACTGTGGTACCTGCCTGCCGATCCAGGAACAGACCAGCCCCGGTTTTCAGAATTGAACTCAGCTTTACAAAACGGGCTGAGAGCATGCCCTGGAATGCCTCTGACCAACTTTAAACCAGATGGCAGAGGGACAGAGGGCACTGACTTCGAGGAGAGGTACTTAGAATATGACCCGTGGTCTGTTTTGACCTGCAGTGGCTGTGTGGTTTAATGGCACGAGGGAGTTTAAAATGCATGTCCCCAGACCTGGCAAGAGGTTGACACCAAAGTAGTTGGTGGTCTCATGCCCAGGGCTGTTCATGGAGGAGGGCTGGCTCCTGGACACAAGGGGCAATAGGTAACGGCAGGGTGGGGGGTGACCCCTGGCGAGGCTGCTGGATGGAGTGGCCCAGATAGGTGGCCCAGGTTTTCCAAGAGGGCCCTAAACCAGACTGAGTAGGGCCCTCTGTCCTTTCCACTTGAGCTGTCTTCTGATGTCCCAGGGGCCTTCACAGCCAATCGTGGAATGGAGAGTGCTCTCCTGGGCCCTCCAGCTTGCCCACCCCCAGCAGCTACAGACAGACGTCTGACGCATGGGTGCTTCGGGTGAATCAGCTCTCTCCGGAGCCACCTTCTGACTCTAGATGACGAGTAGGCGCCAGCCTCTTGAGTACTTCCACGAAGGACCACCCCATATGCTGGGTTCTAAGTGCGTTTCCTAAGGCTATAGTGGGAGGAGCCTGGGCTCTGTAGTCTGTCTTGGGTTTGAGTTTTGGCTCCCCCATCTACCGGCCTTTTCACTGTGTCTAAATCACAGACCTCTCTGAGCTTCAGTTTTCTGGGCTCTGCGACGGGAATAGCATTGACGGGATGCTGGTCAAGATCACGTCCACAAAGGGCCTATGGGCTTAAAAGACGGTTATAGCTGCTCGTGGTTAAGAATGCCACTGACCCTTGAACAACACGGGTTTGAAGTGCACTGGTCCACTTGTATGCAGATTTTTGGGGTGAAGAATTGTAGGGTAGATGTATTTTCTTTTCCTTATGATTTTCTTCACACATTTTCTTTTCTCTCACTTACTTTATTGTAACAATACAGTAAATACACATAACATACACAATGTTTGTTAATCGATTGCTTATCTTATTGGTAAGTCTTCTGGTCGACAGTAAGTTGTCGGTAAAGTTTCTGGGGAGTCAGAAGTGACATGTGGATTTTCAAGTGTACAGGTGTCCCTAACCCCTGTGTCGTTCAGGCGTCAAGTGCGTTGTTATCGAGTCTCTCCGTTCCCACTTGCGAAAATCATTATCATGAAATAAATACATTTCTGCTGTTGCTAAGTCTGCAGTTGGCCCGTCAGAGTTGTCCACGTGAGAAGGAGCTCTGTTCTGGTGGCCTCTGGTCATGTGCCTTGGGGCACGTATTTGAAGCTTCGGTTTGTTCTGTCCGCAGTATGGCCATGGTGTGGCCTGTCTCCGGATCACCAGTCACATCAGCCTCAGATTGTGTCCCCCACCCCCTTTCAGCTTCCCTGAAGGGCAAGGGTATCACCTGTTTCTTTGAATACCCTCTCCCCATCACTGGGAATATTTTTGTAGCCCACATTTTAAGTCAGATCATGAAAGTATAGCCTCCAAATGTGACCAACATCTAGTCTTTCTTATGTTAAGGAACAAATAAGTAGAAACGCGATTGCATATTGGTGGTCGTCGATCTTGGCCATGACTTGTCAGGGCTCCGTTCGCACATCACACTTGCCTCTGGTGGGACCGCTCTGTGTGGACAGGTGCGACATCGCGGGATCTGTGTTTATTTGTACCCTCATTGCCTGTACAGCAAAAAGATCTGGGACGACCAGCCTGGTGTGGAGGGAGATCGGCTGCCTTTGTGCCTTGAAGCCACGGGGGGACCTGTCCGTTTTCAGTTTTTCCTTCCTTGGGAATTAATTCAGAGAATATCTCTCAGAGCCTAATACATTAGAAACTAGAGGCATTCTAGCTTTAGGGCTGCCTAGGCTGTCCGTAATCTTCACCAGCTCCTTTCAAAAGCCCCCCTACCCCATGAACATATGATCTTATTACAATTTCATCACAAGGTCACCAACCCCTCCTGCCCCCCATCATGTCCCCAAGTAACTCCTGTGCAGAGAATCTGGAGCGGCTGGGGTGGAATACTTCTCTCTTAGCGAAAGAAGAGGAGCACCTGGGGTCCCCAGCCCTGACGTCCATTCCTGGCTGTGCTACCAGCCAGGCGCCGCCTGCTCAGGGCGTAGGTCTTCCTCCGTGAAATGAGTGGCTCTGGTATTTGGTACGAACATGAAGGCATGTTTGCAAACAGCTGCCTTTAGAGGTCTGACTTTCCCTGCATTCTTCCTTCAGCACTAAAGTTTTGGGAATGGCCTACTCGGGGAGATGGGAGATTTTCATTTTGGAAGGTTTTAGAGATCACTCAGTCTGTTTCTGCTGCTTCCTGTTATCAAATAGGAAACCAAACAAACAAATGAAACCCCAAAAAACCCCAAAGCTGAATCTTTAGAGATGTGTTGCAGGCTGTAAGCAGGTAACCCCGGAAATTTGGTGTGTTTACTTCTCCCGGACCTACGTGTCTCTGCCATCTCCCATAAGGTAGGTGAAGCTGGGCAGGAAGGGTGTTGCCATGTGCCATACGCCAGCCCCCAGGGACCCTGATCTGGCTCTTGCGTGCGACAGCACACAGAAATTTTGGGCCTTGGAGCCAGACAGCTCCGCCCCCTCTTCAACAGCTTAGCGTGACCAGCTGCTGTAGGAAGGAAGTGTCCCTCCTCAGGCGTCCTTGTCCCTCCCCCTCCTGCAGGGACCTGGGGGCTGGCTGGCTGCTCCCTTGCTCTTCTCTGCCTTCACCTCCTTCTCTGGGGCTGAGCCTCGGCCTCCCTGACTCCCTGACACCCTCTGCATGGCCTGAAGCCGGCACTTCCTTCTGCAGGCCTCGGTGGGCCCGTGGCTTGGTCCAGCCCTGCTTCCCATCCAGCTCTTGCCCTCAGCTGGCTGAAGTGCCTTTCCCTGAAGTGATCTGAGGGTGCCTCAGGAGGGGGGGGAGGTCAGGATGGAATATTCCAGTTCAGCAAACCTTGCTGAGCTGCTATCCCCACTCAGCATCCTTGGGTCCGCCTGCAAACGACCTGCTTTGCCTTCCTTAGGATTCATGCTGGCCAGCCTAGATTTTTTTTTTAAGTTTATTATTATTATTTTTTTTAGTAACCTCCGTAACCTCTATACCCAACATGAGGCTGGAACTCAGTGACCCCATGATCAAGAGTCACACGCTCTTCTGACCGAGCCAGCCAGGCACCCCTAGATGTTTGTCTTTTAAAAATAAACTAATTAAATTGCTGTAAGATATACAAGATAATGTATCTGTATGTTACTGTTAAAAGATCCAAACACTGCAGAAGCAGCATTGTGAAGCAGTTGGTCGTATCCTTCCAGAACTTTCCTCGAGTGTTAACTCTTCATTAGATTTGAGTTTGGTTGGATATATGGTGTCCTGACACAGGACCTGTCCCACGTGAGGTCACCTCTTCCCCTTCCACTTGAGCAGTTTGGCCTTTCCTTTTTTCAGCCCTTGGCAAAAAAATGAGGAGAAATTTGAGAGTTACTTTCTCAGTATTCTGGATTTGTTTTTTAAGGAAAGTGGAATGTATAATTATGATTCCCACCTTCCGTCTGGTAGAGCCCTGCAGTTTTTAGAAAAGATGAGCGGGTTCACGTTGCTTTTCGTGTCCTTGCATCTGGGGTTCTGTGCCCTGGCTCTGGACAGGAGTTGAGAACGTGGCCTCGAGCCCATATCTGTTTCCCTGGGCTGCGAGGGGGAGGCTGCAGGGCCTCCCCACAGGCTTCTCCTTTCGGACCCATGGTTCTTTGCCCAGAGTAGCACCCGCCTGCTACCCCACGAAGGGGAGGAAGGGTGTTGAACAGGTGAGCCCTGGGAGCTAAGGCAGCCAGCCACACAGGCCCCCTCCCTGGCTCCTGTGGGAGGGCAACCAGGGGCTGCCACGGAAGGGGTTTTGGAAAGAAGTGTAATGATTTATTCACTGTCACGCAAGGAGGGATGGGGCAGAGCTGAGAAGCATGTTGGCAGATCTGGGACCCTTTCGCTGACCGGAGTCACTTTCTTAAGCAAGAGATTCCTTTAATACCGGAGGAAAAAAATCCATTTTTCAAAAAAACAAACGAAGGTCAGATCTGTTTGTTTAAGCATCCTACTCGTTTTCTGTTTGTTTAGGCAGAAGGCTCATCCCCCCCGCCACCCCCGCTCCCATTACTGCCAAGGCACGGAGCTTTCGTTTCCGCCTGGCCTTGGGGGCCACAGCTCCTGAATTTGTATTCACGGTGCAGCCTGCCTGCTAGTTCAGTCCTGGCTGTTTTTCTCTTGTTGGCCTGCAGCTTCGTCCTTGCATTTCTGGAAACCCTCCTGTCTCAGCAGAGTTAAATATATTACACGTCAGAGGGAAAAGCATCGATTTCATAAATATATAAATGAAAGTCCCTAAAAAGAAGCAGTTGGTAAAAAAAAAAAAAAGGGCATATTTTAATCAGTCTTCTTCCTCACTCCCCTGCCTTGTTTTTCAGTAAACTTCGTTCCTGAGAGCAGTTTTAGGTTAACAGCCACACGGAGCAGAGAGTACGGAGATTTCTTGTATACTCCCATCCCCCCACATGCGGCGCGCCCTCCCCCCCTCCCCCGCTGCCAACCCCCCCCCCACCCCGCCAGAGTGGCGTATATCGGCACATGACCCTCAC
The DNA here is from genome assembly GCF_017311325.1 of Ursus maritimus. Taxonomy (NCBI): domain Eukaryota; kingdom Metazoa; phylum Chordata; class Mammalia; order Carnivora; family Ursidae; genus Ursus; species Ursus maritimus. Next base: position 67,480,207 of record NW_024426885.1, on the reverse strand, counting down.
CCAGAGTCCGCGGTCTGCATGAGGGTTCCCTCTCGGTGTGCGCGTCCAGTGGGTCCGGACAAATGCACAATGACTCGTATCCACCATGAGAGTAGTTCACTGCCCTCAAGACCCTCGGTGCTCTGCCTGCCTCTTCATCCCTCCCATCCCCCACCCCGGCAGCCACTGGCCTGTGTGCCATCTCCGTAGCTGTGCCTTGTCCAGAAGGCCGTATAGTTGGAGGCCTAGAGGACGTAGCCTTTTCAGATTGGCATCTGTCAGTTCGTCATATGCACTGAAGGCTCTTCCGTGTCTTTCCAGGGCTCGGTAGCTCATTTCTTTTTAGCTCGTAATCGTATTCCATCGTCTGTGTCTCCCGTCGTGTATTTATCCAGTCACCTGCCGAAACATCCCAGTGGCTTCCAAGTCTTGGCAATTATGAGTGAAGCTGCTGTAAACGTCAGTGTGCAGGTTTCTGTGTGGATGTAAATTTTCAGCGTGTTGGGTTAAGTACCAAGGCGTGGGATTGCCTCACCTGTTCTGACCGCGCCGCCGCAGCTTTGAGGCAGAGACGGGCACTGAACAGCCACCCAGGGAGAGTGTGCTCCACGCCGGATGTGCCTGACATCACTGGGGGGCCGTGACAGTCAGCAGCACGGGGGGTTTCTGACCCCTTCTCCAGGTTCTGCTGTCTGAGCCTGATTTCTCTTACTTACAGTATTCACAGTGTAAATTTCTTACCTTTTTTTTTCCTTTTTAAAGATTTTATTTATTTGAGAGAGAGAGCACAAGCAGGGGCAGAGGGAGAGGGAAAAGCAGACTCCCCACTGGGCAGGGAGCCCGATGCAGGGCTCGATCCCAGGACCCCCAGGACCATGACCTGAGCCGAAGGCAGACGCTTCACGGACTGAGCCGCCCAGGGGCTCCTTAAGTTTCTGACATTTCAGTCAAGATGCCACCATCTGTCAGCTAGAAAGTCCTGTCATTGATGGACTTCAGAAGTATGGTGACGACTTACGGTTCCAGTGAGCACCTTGCAGGGCTCCAGGATCCTGACGCTGCTTCGGAATTACTCCGATCTGTGGCTGGGACGCTCCGTGGTTGGGATTCCAGCTGTTGCCAGCACCGACATTTAGCCAACCGCGCACCCTAGCCCGACCTTCGGAGGATGTCATGACCCTGGGAGGTGGGCATGTGGACTGTTGGTGGTCGCGTACTTACTGTGATTGAGCCGCAGTGTTTGTTAGGAACGCAGCTGCAGCTGTCTTGTATGAAATCATTGAATGCTGGCAAGAATCCAGAAATAAACCTTTTTAAATGTGATTCTCCTTCGGCTGGAGCCTTGCAGCCTGTTAGGAGACGGTGAATTCACCTTGGCCGATGGTACTAGTGCCCAGGGCCGTGGGCTTGCCCGCTCCGAAGTAGAGGGGGAGAGCGCTGGCCTGGGAAACTGGGGGCTTCTCGTGAGAGCTGTCTGGACCCTGGGTTGCTTTCGTAGGAGTCCCTGTTTGGGGACGACGGGAGCTACCTAGCAGTACTGACCGAGGGCTCCTCTGCACGTGGGGTGGACCGCGCAGGCAGAGGTGGGTCCCCGAGCCCTGCAGGTCCACAGGCACAGGCAGCCCGGTGTGGCTGTGTGGCCACATACTCACAACGTGCAGATGGAAAGGGGCCTGGCGTCGTGGGAGGGGCCGAACTGGGGAAGCTGCCCAGAGGAAGGGCTGCCTTCTAGAATGACCTAGGGAGTTGGTGGTGTAAACCTAGGTCAGGCGGGACCTACGGATTCGGCCTGTTACCACGGCACCCTAGGCGATGCCGATTTACCGCCTGGCCTGGAATAGCTAGGGTACGGCTAAGGTACGGGCCCCCTTGAGGGAGTCTTGAGTCTGGTGTCTGTGAATGTGCCTGCGTGAACCCCGCACCAGGAAGCGCCCGGGAAGGGGCCATTCCCACCGAATACCTGGGGACAGGTGTGCCGCAGGGAGGGCATCCACAGGGAAGGTGTGGTTTGCTCAAGCCGAGGCGGTGGACAGACAGGCCTGCAGCCTTCAGAGAGGCCCAGGGTGAAGGCTGGACTCCCCAACATGCCGCAGGGTCTCCGAAATAGGTGCCTGGAATATTCCAGGAAGGGGGCTGCTTCCCGTCTGCTGGCTGCTAGTGGCCTGGCTTTGGGCAGTGGGAGGTCAGAGGTCCCCTCAGGAAGCCCATGCCTCTGGGTTGGCTTCCTTTCTGGCTCAGACCCGTGGGGGACCTACGGGGCAGCCAGCGCAGACAGTGCTGTCCCCAGGGGCTCGCGGTCCCACACTTGAGACGCAACAATAAAATTCACCCGCCGGGCCTTGAAAGCGGAAAACAAGTTCTACAAGAATAAATGCTCAGTAGTCTCTAATCCAGTTCATGAAGAGGGAAGGTTAATATTTGTAAGATTTCATTGTCTTTGAAATCCATTTGAAGTCCATAGTTTCTCACTGTAGAGTCATTTTGGAAGAGTCAGGACTGGTACAGAGGAATCATAACCCATTATAGATGAGTTGCTTGTAACTAAATAATTTCAAAAGCAAAATGACTGAAATCAGTTTAAAATTTAATTGCAGTATTTACATTTAACGTCGAATGTGGTGAATTTCGGTGTGTTCGGTCGCAGGCCTGGGTGTGTTGGTAACTGTTGAACGTCGGGTTGCCGGGAGTGAGGGCGAGGTGCCCTGACCTGGAGCCCCAGCCGATTGCCTGGGGCCCACGGGGGAGCAGGGTGTGTGGTGAGCAGTTTTACGTTCTCAGAAAAAGCTAGTGGCAAAGCCCTACCTCCACACGTGCCCAGCTTCCCCCACTGTCAGCATCGGCCACCAGAGTGGGACGTTTGTTACAGCGGATGAACCCTGCATTGACACATGGCTATTGCCCAAGTCCATGGCTGACACTGGGGTTTACTCTTGATGTTGTCCGTTCGGAGGGTTTGAGAAAAGTGTCCATCACTACGCTACGGTAGTACGGTGTTTTCATTGCCCTAAAATCCTCCCTTCAGCTCTGGTAACTGCTGATCTGTGTGCGGTCTTTGTAATTTTGCTTTTTCCAGAACGTCATACAGTTGGGCTTATGCAGTATTGTTGCCTTTTCAGATTCCTTTATGTGGGAAAATACATATAGCATAAAATGTACCATTCTAACCATTCTTAAGTAGACATCCAGTACATTCTCACTGCTGTGCAGCCAGTACCACTGTCCGTTTCTAGAACTTTCCATCACCTCAATCAGAAACTCTGAATCCATTAAACAATAACTTCCCATTTCTCCCTCCGTGGTGAACTGTATTCTGCTTTCTGTCTCCATGATTTTGCCTTAGTCTAGGTGCCTCAAGTAAGTGGAGTCACATAATATTTGCCCTTTAGTGACTGTCGTATTCATTTAGCATGATGTCCTCTGGTTTATTCCAGTTGCAGCTGGTGTCAGAATGTCCTTCCTTTTGAAGGCTGAGTAGGATTCTGTCGCATGGATTTGCCCCCTTCTGTTTATTCATCTGCTGCTGACATCGGTGTCGTTTTCACATGTTGGCTCCGTCGCAGAATGTTGTAGCAGGTACTGGTGTGTGGGTGTCTGTTCAAGTACCTGCTTTCACTTCTCGCGGCTGCAGCTCCAGGAGTGGAATTTCTGGACCAAGTGGCAATTCTGGGTTTAATTGTTTTGAGAAACTGCCACACTGTTGCCCACATTCCCACCAGCAGTGCAGGAGGGCTCCAACGGCTCCGATCTCCACGTCCCTGCCGTAGTAATAACCACCCTTGAGGGTATGGAGTATATTACTTTTGTTTTTAATACAATGTGTGTGTGTTTTGAAGATTTTATGTATTTTATTTGGGTGGGGGAGGCGCACAGGGGGAGGGAGAGAGAGACTCTCAAGCAGATTCTGTACTCCACGCACAGTCCGATGCGGAACTCGATCTCACGACCCTGAGATCATGACCTGAGCCAAAACCAAGAGTCTTAACCAACTGAGCCATCCAGGCACCCGTAATACAGTGTGTTTTAATTGTGCTTGTGTAACTCAGTTTCTAACAATGGCTGTCTTTAACAGTAGGTTCAAAAAACGCCTTAACATTTCACAGTCCACTTCTGTAAGCCCGCTCCAGCACACTTCTGGCTGCAGCCTCCAAAAGTACAAATGTCTGGGGCCCCCAGAGATCTTAACACACTTGTGCATCCGTTCTTTACCAAATAGTAAAGTGAAGTGCTGGAGATTTTGTGTGAATATGCATTCTGGTACCAGGGGCAGAGAACAGATGTTCTTTTTTTTTTTAAGTACTTTTTCTGCTAGGAGGTGAACATTTGTGTTGGGTGAACATTTTCCAGTAAGAAGTCAGGGCGTGTGGGATGTTAAGAGGAAAGAAGACGTGGTGCCTGTCCATCCTGGAGTCCTTGGAGCCACGTGGGGGAAGCGCAGAGCCTCCCACATGCTGCGCTGGCCTCTCATGGTTTCCAGGGGCTGTATGTCCCGTGACTCTGCTTTTGTCCTGCGCTTTTGGGATCTAGTGATTTCTAGCTTCTTTCTGTGCCATGCTCCAGAGAAGAAATAATTTCCAGAGAGGTGCAGCATTGTCTCTGGTAGAGGCGTCCCTTATGGAGAGGAATTTGTGAGGACTCTTGGCCGAATCAGAGCCCACTCCCTGACATCCTGTGGTCTAAGCAGCACATGTGTTTTGGTGCCTTGACAGTTTCAGATCTTGGGCACCAGGATGGCAGGTGGGGGAGCCTTTCGGGCCACCCAGCAGAAAGCAGATGTGAGCATCCACGAGCGTGTGCCTGGCCATGTTTGGTTGTCTGCTGGACATCGTGGGAGAAGAAGAAAGAGAACACTGTGGACGCACTGACACTTTGCTGTCCTGGTCCCATTTTGCATCCAGCTGCCTGGAGAGCCTGTTCCCAGCGCTGGAGTGTGCGGCCACGGCTGACATCAGCGCTCCAGTAACATTTTTGCTTGGCATGTTTATTTTTCTTAAGCGTTTTATTATTTTTTATGAGCTCAGAATTGCAGAAATCTAAGGAATTTGCCCCTTGACTGAGTTTCTTGCTGGAGCAAACAAAAGACTATTGACTTGACACCAAGTTTGGGAGAAATCACAGTGTGACCCTCTCTCTGTCTGCGGTTCCCTTGGAATGTTAGCGAATGCGGGCTGCCACCACTGGTGACTGCGTGCTTACTGAGCTCCAGGATTGGTCTCCGGTCCTCTGAGTCCCATGCTTATTTTCCTTGCAAAGCCTTATTTTAATTTTTGCCGATTTCAGCTGCATAACTAATATTTAAGGACAGATCATAGCACATGATGAGGGGATCCAGCTCCAGTGTGCCCCGGCCACTGGGTCTGCCCCCTCCCCTGCCTCCACCTGCCCAGTTAATCTCCACACACCTCCTCTGTCCACTGAGGTGGCCACTGGGCCGTCCCATGTCTGGATAGAAGGAGCACAGGAACGCCTGGGTGGCTCAGTTGGTTAAGTGTCTGCCTTTGGCTCAGGTCGGGGTCCTTGGATCGAGCCCTGTGTTGGGCTCCCCGTTCAGGGGGGAGTCTGCTTCTCCCTCTGCCTCTGCCCCCTCCCTACTTATATGCATCTGCGTGCTCTCTCTCTCCGATAAATTAACAAAATCTTTTTTAAAAGAGCACATTTGCCAGTTGATTTCCCTTTACTTTTGTCCTTCAGACCCAAATCTAGACTAAATGATACATATAGGCTCCTTCACTTTCCCCATGTGGAAACAAAGTCCTTCTTGTTTTATGATTCGGAGAGGAACTTAGACGGTCCTGAGCTCACAGAGTTTTGGAGACTTTCAGGTCACGTAGCCCCGCACTATGCTCCGGTGCCCCCCAGCACACACACGGCCTGGACTGGACCCAGGAGCCCCCACAGCTGAGGTTGGGCCGATGGCCTCCCTCTCATCACAAGGGCTCCTTCTCGAACATTCCTCCAGGCAGCCCACTTCCATTTTTGGAGGGACAGAGTTTGTAAATTGAGATGTAGCTTGTGTTTAGCTGGAATTCCAAATGGGAGGGCAGTGGCCCACATTCCCTCTCATTTGTAGTGTTTCCCGGCAGCCAGGAGCAAAGGGGCCGAGGCAAGCGAGTTCAAAGGCTAAGGCGGGGATGGCGAGGGCTCCGAGAGCTGGCCTTCTGCAGACCCCCTGTGCCTTACAGAGGGGGGCAGAGCCCGATCTCCAACCTCTGGGGACTAGGAAGACCTCACTTCCCTGGGGTGCTTTGTGGAATGACCGTCTCAATTTAAAATACCTTATTCCATGTTCAGTCCGTCGCCCAGTATGTCCCAACTTGGGGTTCAGAGAATATCCCCAGTAGAAGCTAGGCACAGACCAGAGACTTGCTGGCACAGGACGATGGCTGGGGGCTCAGAGGGGGTGGCCAAGAAAAGGTGATTTTCCCGTTCTTGTTCAGGCCAGTGAGCAGAACCTAACGGAGCCACGGTCAGATTCTCGGTTACCGTTCTGAAGGGCTCTTTCCATCATGTTCTGTTGGCGGGGGTGGGCACGGTGTCAGAGCTCTCACTCCAAGTGGGCACTGGCATTCAATGGGCTCGTTCTTCATTGACTTTGCCGACAGCGCCTTTCCGATCTCTGGGGGGCTCGCGGGGGGGAGGCGGGGACGCAGCTGCCTTGGCTTGGCTGGAGGTTGATTGCCTGGCATTCTGTTCATTTGTTACTTCATTTGATCGTCACCACAACCCTGCAAGGGAAGCATGATTCTCCCCTTACAGATCAGGGAAACTGAGGCTCCGAGGGCTCCGCCCTCTTCCCATCATGGCCTCGTGTGCAGTCGCTGGTAGAGCTGAGGCTCAAGCCTGTAAAGCCCCTTTCCCTTTCCGCCCACATCCCCATCATCGAGTCCCCGCGGGGCCTCCCACACGGGCAGTGAGTGTCCCTCTGGCCAGGGCGCCCCGGGACATGCCTGGCCGCCACCACTGGAAAGATGAGGGAGAAGCCAGACTGTGAAGGTCAGCAAATTCTGTGCGAAGCAAACATCAGGCTTGCTCCGAGCCAGGAGCTGGGCTGAGTCCTAAGTTCGGTTCCCCCGCGGCCTCGGGTGGGTGTTTGCACGGGGTATGTTTGGGTTTGTGTTTCACGTTTATTCTTGAATTTTTATTTCAGGACATAACTTGGCAAGATGAGCACTCTGCCCCTTTCTCCTGGGAAACGAGGGTAAGTTGGATTAAATTTGGATTTGTTTGTCCTTTTAAAAGAGAATCGCGTGGTTCTCTCCTTTTCTTGCAGCACTTGATGGACTCAGAAGGCAGAGGCCCCGCTGCCCGGCTGCCGGTGGAGGAGGACGGGAGGGGAGACAGTTGTGATGGCTAGGAGACCCGTGTCGGGTCGTGATGGGATTAAAGTGGTCGTCAGTACTGCCAGCTGGGGCGAGGTGCCCTGGACGAGGATCCCAGCCATCCTGGGGAAGCAGGGTCAGCCCCGTCAGAGGCTTTCTCTGCTCCTTCCTCTGCCCCCCCAGCACTCAGCACCTTGGTGGGGGTGCTTTCTAAGGCAGAGCTTAGAGGGAAGCTTTTGGGGCGGGGGAGACCGCTGGTTTTATTTAAGATCAACTCAGAACAGCCAGGAAGTTGGGTAGGTGTGGGGGCAGGAGAGACGCGGGGGCAGAGACCACACGGCAGATCTGGGGAGATTCAGCTCTAAGGCGCCAGAGCCTGGGGTGAAAGGCATAGGGAAAGACTCTGCACCCTGTGGACTTGAAGGGGCCGTGGGTCCCCATGGGCAGGTGTTATCGAGCACAGCCCGGTCGGGACGGCTAACTCCTGGTCACTTGTTTACTATCATTATCATCAATATCATTATTATTGATGGTTATTATTGCCAGAGTTGCATAGCAGTATCAAGCTTAACTGATTTTAATTCATTTCCCCTAGCCTCTCTAGTTGCAAAGGAGCGAAAGGACCAAAAGGCAGAAAGGGAAAGAAGGGAAAAGACCAGGATTCTAGAACATTTGGTGCTGTGAGTTGGAGGGCTCATCCCGTAATAGGTGACGAAGACAGCAGAGTGCCTGGAATAGGGCTTTGACCTGAGGTCAGATCAGGGCTTTGAAGTGCCAGGGCTTGCGCTTGGTTTTCCGCTGAGCCCACATCGCTTATCTCAGCAGAAGTGGGCATCCAGGGGGCCTGCAGAGACAGTGGGTCAGAGTGAGGGCAGAGCAGTGAGGGGTCTGCAAGACACCTGAGAGGCCCTCACACGGGGGCCTGTGTCTCAGAATGAAGTATTTGGCCAGGCTCAGGTGGATGGGGGCAGTGCTTGGTGAGCGGCTGCTGATGGTGCTGAGTGACCCGAGCCATCCTGGGGACGGGGAAGAGCGTGACGTGGTCCTCACGGGACAACCAGGAGGTGGCTTTGAGAGAACGTGGCATCAGTGCAGTGTTCTTCTGGTGGGTGCGGATTCCTCCTGCCTCCCGTGTGCCGCCACGTGGGGTCCCGAACACCCTACAGTAAAGATGCAAACACCTCGTCGCGCACGTGTCATTTTTGTCTAGGTGTCTGCAGAGGGCGGGATGAGCGGAATGGTGTGCCTGGAAGCTGGGGTCTCCCTAGAGATCTGGACGCTGCTTGAAGGATATCAAGGAGCAGCCTGGAAATACAGGAGCCCCTACGACCAACAAGGAACCCCGTCCAGTCACACTGGAAGGGAAGCTGTGGGTGGGTAGCGAGAACATCAGCTCACTGGCAGACAGCCGGGGCCTCAGTCTCAGATGGGCTCCCCGGGGTAACTGAGAAGCACTAGGCGTGCAGGTGATCCCTAGTGGTAAGAGGCAGATAGACCCTCTGCAGGTTGGAACCGAACAGCCTGGGATGCAGTGACCCAGAAAGTGGCCCAGATTGTCCTGGACTGGGTCCTCTGTTTGATGGTATCACGGTGATAAAGGCACAGAGGTCAAAAGAGTTAGAATGTCCTAAGTCCTAAATCCATCTTGTGCCCCCTGAGAATATCTGCTCTATTAAGAATTTACCTTGTGAAATGTTCCTTAATCTGCTATTTGCGAGATGGGACATTCCATCTATTATTAACTTGCTGCAGACGACATTCTGGGACAAGGATGGGCCGTGGCTGGGGCGGGTGCTGAGACGGGGCTCAGCTGCTCAGGGCCAGCCTGGGCCCAGGTGTCTCGAGAACGAGGACAGCTAACAGGATCAAGGATCACACCTGTGCTGGTGCTAAGTGTCCACAGTTGTGAGCCGAGTCCCTTAGGAACCTGGTTGGGAAGCCTCCAGAAGTTAATAGGTGCTGTAGCAGAGCACCAGCTTGCTTCCCCATCTAGCAGGCTCACTCCGGGTCCTCACCTTTTAGTTTGATCCCTTGAGGTCGGACTTACCTGGTAGAGTGTTAGAACCTTTAGAGGCAAAATAGCAGTCCAGAGAGCAGAGAGGCTTGTCCCTACACTGTCTTCATAAGTCAAGGTCGGGTTCTAGAAAGAACCTCCCCAGCCTTAACTCGAGTGCCCTGCCTCCCTGGCTCTGTCATGCTCTGCCTGGGGACCTCCAGACTGGTGAGAACCTCTTAGGAGAGCTGCAAACAGAAGTGGCTCTAGGCGGGGCGGGGCAGCTCTGATCTCCAGGTGCAGAATTCGGGGCTTGGACACGGGTTCTTGCTCTCCCTCGTTTGACGCCTTCTTCTCTCCGTCAGTCATCTGTTGATGCATAGCAAACCACCCCACAGCTTCATGGACCAAAGCAGACGTTTATTTGCCCACGATGCTGGGGCTCAGCAGTGTGGGCAGGGCTCAGTGGCTGTTCTCCCATTGGCCTTGGCCGGGATGGCTCCCCTGTCATCTGACAGCCATCCGGTGGGAGCTGGCCTTTCCAGGATAACCTTCCTTCTGGGTGCAGCTGGGGCTGGGTGTCGCGGGCGCCCTGAGTTGCCAGCGAGCCAGCCTGGGCTGCTTCACGTGGTGGTGGAAGAGTCCCCTGGGGGCAAAGGCAGAAGCCTACAGGGCCTCTTGAAGCTTAGGCTGGGAAATCACCCAGTGTCACTCCTGCTTTGTTCCGCTGGTCATATCGAGGCACGGTCCAGCCTGGATTCAAGGTGTGAGGGAATAAATCCGAGCTCTTGATGGTGAGTTGCAGAGAATTTACAGCAGTTTATTTATTTAAACAATTTTTGAATTTGAGTGTAGTTAACATGTAGGCATTTTTCAGATAGGATTTTACACCCTGGCAGCCATGACACTGGGTCCTTTCATTCAATTGTTGATCCATTATCTATTTTTTTGTTTTTAATTGTAAATTACACATAAAATTTACCATCTTAGCCATTTTTTGGTGGATAGTTCCATGGTATCAACTATGCTCACATTGTTGTTCAACTATCACCACCCTCTATCCACAGAATTCTTTGTCTTGCAAAACTGAGACTCTGTCCGCTTTAAACAGCTTCCCCCTCCCTCCCCCAGCCCTTGGTAGCCTCCCTTCTCCAGTCAGTCTCTATGACATCATTCATCGATTTTTCAGAAATTCAGTGGACATTTATAATACACCCAGTCTTTGTCAGACGTTCTGCTTAAGGCTCAGAGATGAGTAAACACTTCTGCACTCGAAAAAGAGTCCAGTGAGTGGATGGCTTCATTTGGTGGCAAAACTCATGCAGGAGAAAAGCTTCCGCAACACATTCCTTCCGTCATTTTTCCCATTAGACGTATGTATATACGTGTTGGTAGATACAGGCTCCTGCCTTCCTCCATCTGTTCCGTTCAACAGACTTTCTTTCTTTTTTCTTTCCCTTTCTTTCTTTCTTTCTTTCTTTCTTTCTTTCTTTCTTTCTTTCTTTCTTTCTTTCTTTCCTTCCTTCCTTCCTTCCTTCCTTCCTTCCTTCCTTCCTTCTTTCTTTGAAAGATTTATTTATTTTAGAGAGTGTGCTTGAGCAGAGGGAGGGGCAGAGGCAGGGGGAAGGGAAGAAGCAGGCTCCCTGCTGAGTGCAGAGCTCGTGGCGGGGCGGGGCTCCATCCCAGGACCCTGAGATCATGACCTGAGCCGAAATCAAGAGTCAGATGCTTAACCCACTGAGGCAGCCAGGTGCTCCCAGTTCATCAGACGGTCAGTGAGTGCCAGCTAAGTGCCCAGCTCTTCCTCTGCTCTGACTTCTTAGCCCCTGATGGATGAACTGAGGCCAGGGTACGCCTGACCCAAGGTCATGGCTGTTGGCAGAACCGAGAATGCCAGGGATTTGGGGGTGCTTGGCCGACTGTCGTACCTCTCTGTGGACTCCTTCCTTTAGGCCAGCCCGCAGTTGTTCCACCTGTAGAGACTGAGCTGGCCCTGTGCGTGGGACCTGGGGTCACTGCGCCAGTGAAACGCAGCTGTGATCAGGAGAACCCGCGAGGGCTGCACAAGTGCCAGAAGGTCTGTAACAGCCACTCACCCACCTCTCTGAATCGTGCTTCGTCTTGCAGCCCATCCTGCCCACCTGTGTCACCTCCTTCTGAGGCTGACCTGCCCAGAGCCCCTGCCTCTCTGCCCTCTTCCGTCACGGAAGCTGGGGGTGAGTGGTGGTCATCTTTCCCACTCATCGATCAGCTTGGGGGGTGAGCTAGTTGGGGGGGTGCCTGTGGGCCCCCACGGTGGATTCCTCTCTCATGCTACTGCTGTTTCAAGAGGAAAGAACTTAGCACTTGGAATGCTCCAGAGAGGGAGGCAGGGAGCAGAGAGGATTCTTGACATTCCCCAGTGGGTCTGGGCTGGGGAATTTAGAGGAGATGCCTGCAGAGGCAGGTCAGGCCCTGGCGCTTGCTGGGTCACTGGACTCTAGGGACACCTCCCTTCCCCCCCACACACACTGTGCCTCCCCTTTCCCTGCCCCCGCCCGGGCTGTCTGGCTTCTTTCTGTCCGTCTTGGTCCCCCTCCCAGTGTGCACTGCCTATCTGGGGATGGTAAGTTGGCTTGTGGGGATCAGTTCCTTGATTCCTTTCGTATAAGAAGGTCTCTGAGGGCCAGTATGGACCATTTCCGGAGTAGGGAGGCCTTCCAGCTCCTTCCTTGGGAAGGAGAGTAAGCACTTAGGAGCCTTTGTGCTGAATTTTTGAAAAGTCAGTGAACGATGTCGCATGTCCTGTGCATTGTGCCCTGAGTCAGGCATTGGCACACACATTGGATTCTTCCAGCCCTGGGAGGTCAGTGTCTGTTCCTGCCGTGGGTCAGCATTCCCGGAGGAGCTCAGAGAAGACAGTAACTGGCAGGCAGCTTCAATCAACGGAGAGAGAGTGGAGCTCGGCTCTGCCGGGCTTGCATGAAGGGCATTCTGTCAGGATGTTCTGTGCATAGGGGAGGCCCTGGCCTCCATCCTGTGGCTCTGCTTGGCTGTCCCTCCTTACCGCCCGCCAGAGTTGGAGAAGCATGGTTACATAGAGCCGCCCTGTGTCCCCCCGTCAGAGCCTAAGTCCTTGCGGTCTCCTGGCCTTCCTCACCGAGGCCCCCCATCTCTGGCCAGCAGTCAGCTCTCCCTCCTCCTTCCCCCCCACCCCCTGTGCTGTCCCTAGCTCACCTTCCTGAGACCCAGAGCTGATCCCTGTGGTGCTCTGACCTTTCCCGGGTCTCCGAGTGTGGAGTGATGTGTCTGTTCCCTCAGCCCAGAGGCCCCAGCCCTGTGCCTCTGGCCCGGGGGGGTCTTTCCTGCTGCTGTGTCCTGTGCCCCTCGGCCCCGTCCCCCAGGCACTGTGCTCTCCTGCCTCAGTGCCTTTGCTCAGCCCCCACCCCAACCGTTCGTGAAGGTCCGGCCTGTCCTCCAGACTGGCTGCAAACTCAGGTTCTTACGATTCTCCCCATCATAGTGGTGAGCGGCTCCCATGCCCCCCATCTGTGCTGAGCACTTTTGGTGCCTTCCCCCGTGTGAGCCTCCCTACAACCCCGTTTTACAGACAAGGAAATCAAGGCATAAGGTAAGGGGTGTGGACTAGACATCCGGGCCTTGTGCATAACCTGTGTTGTAGCCCCCACGCCGCCTCTTAGATGAAAACGTGGCATTGCTGTTGTCCCCGTGAGAGGACAAGCCCCTGGAGGGCAGAGGCCACCTTATAACTTCGGCCCCTGGGCCCCTATGCACCCACCATCTGTTGGCTTTTCCCCAGGCTCACTCTGCCCGACATATGGGCACTGTGGTCCAGAGCAGGATTCGTCCACGTGTCTGTAGGTCCCCTTGCTCCCTGGGAAAAGTATAGGAGGATGTTACTTAGCCCCTGGTCCAAGCCTGTGCCTTGGGATTTGGGTTGGGGAGTCCACCGGGCCTGCTGCCCCCCACTTGCCTCCAGGGTCTGACATTCCCAGTGTCCAGTGGCCAAGTCACGCTGTGTCTTTCCTGTCGGGCTGCCACTTCTACTAGTTTTGTGACTCTGAAAGTTTTGCATATCTTCCCCTTCTCTTCCTTCTGTGGAGGAGGAGGTGGGGAGACGAGATGCTAAATGGTTTGTGGATTTATTCAGATTTGCTCCAGTAAACTATTATATTTCCTGACAACATTTCTGCAGGCTTTGTCTCAACAATTTAGATCTGTCGGACGCTGCCAAGCCAAACAGTTAGTTTTGGCTGCGTGCACTCCCCCTTTGCTGAAATATTACACATTCCTCTCCAGTGAGTGGGGTGTAAAAATAGATACTGGGCTCAGTTGTGGTCTTTCTGTTTTTAGAACGGACGTGGCCAGCTGTGAGACCCAGTTCCCCACATGGGGTGACTGACGCCCCGTCCCGGCTTGGCCGGACGAAATCCCCCTGTGCCTCCTTCCTAGGGCTTCAGCTAGTGCCGGGGACGTTCGGGGTGGGCTGTCAGCACGACTCCCCCATGTCCCGGCTCGAGGATGGCGTGAGACCGCGGAGTCGGATCCCCCCACCCCGACTTCCTGTCTGCACCCGGGGCGGCCGAGCTGGAGTCGTTGGCCCTCCGCTGCTCCTCACACACAGCGTCCGCTGCTGGGCCCCGGCTCAGTGCTGCTCCGCGCTGGGGGACGGGGCTGGCAGCACCTCCCTTCCCAGCAGCGCTTTCGGCCTTCTTTCCAGAAGTAAGAAAATGGGCTCTGGAACTTCATTGTCTTTCCACTTTGCAGTGCTCATCGCAGGGTCCAGAAGTGGCCCCCCTGTTAGACCTTGTCAGTTCCGTGAGGCAGGGGTGTCCCCATCCCGCTCACTGACCTATTATTCCAGAGTCCGAAGGGCACCCCTCCCACCCATCCTGCAGATCCTCTGATATGCTGTGACCTTCAAAGGCATGGTGGAAGGCAGGGGGACAGAGTCCCCAGCAGTCCCAAACAGCAGGCTCTGGGAGAGTCCACAGGACAGGACGGTGGCTCGGCCACAATACTTGTAGGGAGCTTTGCAGCCTGGACTCCGTGGCCTGACACTGGGCACTCAGCATGGGGGCTCCGGACTAGCATTCCCCCGGCTCTGCTGTTCCGGCGTAGACACTGCCTACAGCTCCGGGCAGCAGGCGCCACACCCCGGGCCAGAGGAGCCGGAGCCCAGGGGGCCCCACTAGGAGTACTGCTGACGCCTCACGCACAACTGAGGAGAATAGCGAAGTAGCTTGTGTTTACTGAGCACTTACTATGCCCCAGGCGCTGGTCTAAGACGCAAACCCTGAGGGGCATCTGTTTGTTTAATCTTCCTGGCAGTCTAGCAAGGCAAGAATGGTTATTTCCCCCTTTTTTACCGAAAAAGACAAAAGCCCAGGTTCAGGGTTAGGTGGCTGGTGGGTGGTTTTGCCGTTTACCGAGGAGGAGTGGGTTGGAGGGCAGGTGACCGCTTTGGGACAGGGGGGTGGGCAGTGCGTGTCAGTGTCCCGGTTGGGTGTCTGGCAGCTGGGGGAAGCACGGCTCGCAGGAGCAGCCCTGGGAGCCCTGGTCTAGGGGAGCAACGGGGTGGCTGGCAGGGAGGAAACCTGGAGGGGCGAGTCGCTGGAGAGAAAAGCAGTAACGCCTCCTTTGAAATGGCGTGTGGCGCTGAAATGGAAGGTGCCCCTTGTCTAGGACCTGCCAGACTCCACGTCTTTGAAGATGAGTCGGAGGCCCTGTTCCCCCTGTCTGGAGCCACCTTGGCAGCTAACCCCCAGGGCAGGATGGGCGATCCCAGAGGAGGGTACAGTCCTGGGAGGAATGGCCTTGTTCTCCCCCAGACACTGCTCCGCTCGTTTTGCTGGAGTTCCTGCTTTGAAGCTGAGTGAGATGAGATCTAGATGGGGGGGGACCCTTTGCTCCTTTGCTCTTTTCCACCCTGCCCCTTCCCAACAGGCGTGTGTTTGGAATACAAATGACAGACCCTTTTCCTGCTGGGTGAAGACCCAGCACCGGCGCTGCTGATCAGGGAGGACTGTGTTTGAGAAGGAGAGCGTAGTCCTATTTTCTTCGCAAAATTAAAAACAACGTATATCCAGGGAAAAAGGCTTCAAAGCAGATGTGCTAGAACTTTTTTTCTTCTGTAAGTTTTTTCCCCATTTCACCCCAAAGCTCCCAAACCAAGTAGCCACTAATGTCAGCATAGCTGTCTCCTCTAACCAGACGACACTGTCCCCTGAGATTTGCCACTTCGTCTCTGATTGCCCAAGGAGCCTTGGCACAGCGTCCTTCATTTCGGTCTGTTCAAGGCTGTCGCGTCCAGCCGGTGCTGTTTGGGGGCCCTGCCAGCGATGGCCTGAAGCAGCCTGGGAACCACCGGGACCGCCTCCTCTCTGCAGCGTCCCTGGCTTGGTCCATGGCTGCCCTCCACGTACACAAGTGCTCAGCCTAGCCTTCCAGAGGCTTCTGAGCAGAGATCCCACTGGAGAAATTGCTGATCCTAAAAAAGCCTGGGGCTTGATGAAGTGCTCAGTTTTAAGTGCCTTCCTTACTCTGCAATTTCCAGATCAAAGTCAACTCTTGTTCTAAGCCTTGGTCTCCACTCCCGAGGTATCTTTAGCAACTTGCTTATTTAAACAAAATGTCATCTCTATGCCCACAGTCTCGCTGTATTCTGTTGTGGAATCCGGAAATACACAGAGTACTTCGAGTGGTTTGTTCAGAAACAGCCCTTTAAAAATCAAATGAGATCATTATCACACTTACCAGAATCCTGCCACGGTCGAGGCGTTCTGGTGTTTATGTGGATGTCATCCCTGCTGGCCGGTGGCTTTTATACGCAGCGTGGTGCCCAGCACAGCTTCAGGCCTGGAATTGGGGGATCCAGGTGGACATCAGCGGCACCTGGTGGGCTGGTGACCTGGGAACGTTTGCTTGAATTGTTCCAGATCTCCGTTTGCTCATTTGTAAGAGTGAACATTTTTTTTTTAAAACCCAGCCCAACAGGAAGGGTAAGTGCCCAACACGTGAGATGCACTCAGGGTGCCGCAGTGGGCGGAGCTCCAGCTTCGACGTCTTCTCCCTACGACAGCGAGCAGCCTGTGCCCAGGACTTAAACTTAGTGTCTCGTGCTCCCGTCGCACCTCGTCTTCTGAGCCTTGAGGAGAGACCTCTGGCCGTCAGGGTCCGGGCTTGAGGAGAAGTCTCAGGCTGAGAGCACGTGCCGTCCTCTGGGTTCAGGGCCTGCAGGTGGCTCGGGAAAAGGAATGTTTTCATCCTCCCCTAACGAACGTGTCCGTGCCCATTGGTGAGAGTCTGGGCGAGCACTCTGTGTAAAACTGAGCGAAGGAATACGCACTGAAGTCATGAAGAACCATGTTTTGTGTGTTACGTTAGCACAGTTTTTAAATTCTACTGTTTCCGCGTGGAAGCAATAACTGGACATACACTTTGCTGTGTCACTGGTGGTGTTAGAAATTGGGGCTCCAAAAAACAGATCGGCTGGTTTGCATCTAGAACCATAAAAAGAAAGGTTTAAAGCTTTTGCATTTTGATGTTTCACTTCTGGAAAGGTATCTGAAGACATTAGTTCCACGTGGGGAAGAGCTGTGTGCATGAGGACGGTGGCGGCAGCCTGAATGAGAAGTAGCCGATTGTGCGTTAGGAATCGGTGGTTAAGGAGCTGGTGGGACAGCTCCTCCATGAAATAGCTTGTACCCAGGACAGATAATGGATCTAAACACCACGAGGGTGCTTATGATTAAGTGAAAAAAACAATACCCCAAGTTATTTATTGACTTATTTGTTTTTTTAGAGGGGGAAGGAGGGGCAGAGGGGGAGAGAGAATCTTAAGCAGACTCCACACCCAGCATGGAGCCCAACGCAGGGCTGGTCTCGCAACCCCGAGATCATGACCTGAGCCAAAATCAAGGGTCGGATGCTCAAACGACTACACCACTGAGGCGCCCCAGCAATACCCCAAATTATATGCCTAACAGAATCGCAACCTCGTAAAATATATGTATGAAAACAGCGACACAAAAATACGAAACGTAGTGGTTACGGAAGCAGGAAAGCTTACGAATGACTTCTTTTCTAATTCCCAAACCCTCTGTATTACAGTTTTATTGCTTTTATTTAAAAAAGAAGAAGAAGGGGGTCTGAGGGAGAAGTAGGGAGGAAGAGAGGCACATTCAAGATGGATTGTAGAAATGGTGGAGGCCACACATCGCTTGCTGCGCAGAGCCTGGGAGGCCGCATGCCCCAGCGTGTTGTGTGGGGCCGCGGGGGCTGAGGTGTCCTCCCCTCTCCTGCTGTGTCCTCCAGCACAGCGTTGGCGTCATTCAAGGTCGCTGCGCTGAGCAGCCATGGATCAAGTAATGCATTTCTGGGACACTGAGGTGCAGTGTGGGCCCTGTGGTCTCTGTGGGTGATGGCATCCGGGCTTATGGGACGGGGTTTGAGGTGAGAGCTGCAGAGCCCCGTTGAGTGGGAGCGTTTCCCCTGAGGACCCCTCCGCAGGACACACTGTCTCGCCCAGCCCGTGCTGCCATGACAAAGGCCACAGATGGGGGAGGGGGGTTTAAACAACAGACATTCATTTCTCATGATTGTGGAGGCTGGAAGGTCCGGGTTGCCCGTGTGGTGGGGTTCCCGGCTGGCAGACGGCCTCCTCCTGACCGTGTTCTTGGATGGTGGGAGAGAGATCATTGCTCTTGTGTCTCTTCTTTACAAGGACGCTGACCCCATCGTGGTGGCCCCACTCTCGTGACCTGATCATCTCCCAGAGGCCCCACCTCCTCATACATCACTTCGGAAGTTAGGGCCTCTGCGTGTGAATTCGAGGGCCACACAGACACACAGTCCGTAGCAGCTGTGAAGACGGTGTGTCAGGCAGGGGTGGGTGGGCTGGGTCCCCGCGGCTG